>NC_090760.1:13300081-13305081 GCF_036898095.1 Palaemon carinicauda | reverse complement strand
CATCACATGAGACAAAATGATTGGCTATGACGTCATCAGGGGGCGGAGCTTATTTCGACCACAATCTCTGCGGCAACTATGCATGAGTATCAATTACTCTTTATTGCAACTAAAATATCAAGTAAATATATTCTGAATTTACAATCAAGCATTAAGTTACATCTAAAAAAACATGCATTTTGAAATAAGCCAGAATACTTGTATATGTGGGTTATGCCATGCACACATGCATCTTTTTGTATTATGGGCAAAATAGTTATTATTTTTATTAAGCAGGATGCCTATTTGTAAACATCACTTGGGTGAGATATGTCTATCTTTTCCACGATTATATTTTTATGCGATAATTGAGAGGTTTAGAGCTCTGCCAGCATATCTCTGGGACACCAATGAAAAGTCCAACTTAACTGTAAATGGGTCAACGATTAACAAAAAGGCCGTGAGACTGGCAATACCACCCGTAAGGACTTTCTGAGATCCCAGATAATTGAACTATTCTGGTGCCACTCTCATCAAGGAGGAAAAAGTATATACATACATATACATATATATATATATATATATATATATATATATATATATATATATATATATATATATATATATATATAGATATATATAGATAGATAGATAGATTGATAGATATGAAGACTTTCATAATTCGCAATGCAGACTTCCAGAAGTAACAATGTGGACTTTCACAAGTCAGTCACAATGCAGACTTTGGCAAGTCAAGTCACAATGCGTACTTTCACAAGTCAGAATCCAGACTTTTACAAGTAGCAATATGGAATTTCACAGGTTGCAATGCGAACTTTTGCAAGTCGGAAATCAGTCTTCCATAAGTCAGAATGCAACTTTCCACAAGTCACATTGCAGACCTCCATAAGTCAGGATGGAAACTTTCAGAAGTCCCATTGCAGGTTTTCATAAGTCGTAATGCTGACTTCCAAAAGTCGCAATGCGGACTTCCATAAGTCGCAATGCGGACTTCCATAAGTCGCAATGCGGACTTCCATAAGTCACAGTGCAGAATTTCACAAGTTGCAATGTGGACTTCCACAATTCAAAATACAAACTTCCACAAGTCACAATGCAGACTTCCACAAGTTACAATGCAGACTTCCGCAAGTCAGAATGCAAACTTTCACAAGTTACATTGCAGATTTTCATAAGTCGCAATGCGGCCTTCCACAAGCCGTAATGCGGACTTCCACCTTTCAGTATACAAACTTCCACAAGTCACAATGAGGACTTCCACAAATTACAATGCGGACTTCCACAAGTTACAACGCAGACTTTCACAAGGTGCAATGTGGACTTCCATAATTTACAATGCAGACTTTCACAAGTAGCAACATGGCATTTCACAGGGTGAATGCGGACTTTCGTAAGTCGGAAAGCAGACTTCCACAAGTCAGAATGCAAACTTTCACAAGTTACAACAATGCTGATCAGAAGATTAATGACAACTACTACTTGGAGGAGCAAACACAAAATTGCAACCACCTACGCGGTCTTTCATCATTCCCGAGGGCGGCCTTGAAGTGGGGTGCGGGGACCATATGTCCTGCAGGTAAAGGGAGGCTTTGTGTGATTGTGAGCAAATCATATATATCATACTCAATTGTCATAGGATTGTAAGGGTCATCCTCTGCTGTCTAAACTTCAAGTGTCAACTGTTAGGTGATATGCGAGGACAATATAGAGGAACAGTTATAGCTAATTTGTACTCAAATTTGGGTATCAAGTGTAAGGTGATATCACATCATTGTCAATGGATAGCAAGGTCATCCTCTGCTGTCTAAACTTCGTGTCAATTATTAGGGAATATACAAAGATCAATATAGAGGAAGAGTTATAGCTAATTTGTATTCAAATTTGGGTATCAAGTGTAAGGTGATATCACATCATTGTCAAGGGATTGTAAGGTCATCCCCTGATGTCCAAACTTCAAGTGTCAATTGTTAGGTGATATGAGAGGTTCAATATAGAGGAACAGTTATAGCTAATTTGTATTCAAATTTGGGTATCAAGTGTAAGGTGATATCACATCACTGTCAAGGGATTGTAAGGTCATCATCTGATGTCCAAACTTCAAGTGTCAATTGTTAGGTGATATGAGAGGTTCAATATAGAGGAACAGTTATAGCTAATTTGTATTCAAATTTGGGTATCAAGTGTAAGGTGATATCACATCACTGTCAAGGGATTGTAAGGTCATCATCTGATGTCCAAACTTCAAGTGTCAATTGTTAGGTGATATGAGAGGTTCAATATAGAGGAACAGTTATAGCTAATTTGTATTCAAATTTGGGTATCAAGTGTAAGGTGATATCACATCACTGTCAAGGGCTTGTAAGGTCATCATCTGATGTCCAAACTTCAAGTGTCAATTGTTAGGTGATATGCAAGGTTCAATATAAAGGAACAATATAGCTAATTTGTACTCAAATTTGGGTATCTAGTGTAAGGTGATATCACATCATTGTCAATGGTTTCTAATGTCATCCTCTGCTATCTAAACTTCAAGTGTCAACTGTTAGGTGATATGCAAGGTTCAATATAGAGGAACAGTTATAGCTAATTTGTATTCAAATTTAGGTATCAAGTGTAAGGTGATATCACATCACTGCCAAGGGATTGTAAGGTCATCCTGTGCTATCTAAACTTCAAGTGTCAACTGTTAGGTGATATGCGAGGACAATATAGAGGAACAGTTATAGCTACTTTGTACAATAATTTGGGTATCAAGTGTAAGGTGATATCACATCATCGTCAAGGGATTGTAAGGTCATCATCTGATGTCCAAAATTCAAGTGTCAACTGTTAGGTAATACACAAAATTCAATATAGATGAACAGTCATAGCTAGTTTGTACTCAAATCTGGGTATCAAGTGAAAGGTAATGTTACATCTTGAACCAGGAGGGACTGTCATAGCTATATTCGATAGGGAAGATAGCATTGTTCCTGTTGGCATCATCTTTTGTTAGCTAACAGGTGTCCTGTCTTTGGTTGCATATACAGGTAGCATACGTCAATCCATATCAGATATACTGTCATTAGGACTGTAACAACTAAGACAGATATTTACAATTTTTGCTGAAAACCTTAAGTTGACACAATCTAATGTGACCTGAGAAACTTCAGAATCAGTAATAAATTTATTTCAACATATATTTTGAAATAATGAGTTGCAAATAAATTTTCAGCTTATGTCCTCTCTTTTTAAGAACTGCTGCAGTCAGGTAATTAATAAAAATTTTACACATTACGTACACCAATAAATTAAAAAGGCTATCGGTTCCACAATGTGGTAGATAATGAATTTTGAAATTAGAGAAATCTGAAATAAGCGGAATATATGGTACAATTATGAAAATATTTTCTACAAAAGAATTTTTGAAGGTCAAGTCACCCTAAACCAGTCATAATTGAAAATAAAATCACCTCTTTAATAATAGTCGAGAAAGTCACGTACATCAAGTCACACAGAGTCCAGTCACTCCCCCACAACAGTTGTATTCAATCATTATGGGAAATCTTGAATGTATATCTGTCTAATTTTTATTATCTGACCAGGTCTCCAAGTGCTAAAATTTTCTTTAGAAAGTCATAAAGGTGAAGCTGTTTCTTGTGATTCATATCCCATGGAAATATGAACATAGGGGTTCTGGAAAATCACGAAGGTCAAGTTTGTCCCAACACCCATCGTAATAAAATCTCATGAAGGTCAGGTTTGCTCCACGTCAGTCATAACAGAATCTCACGAAAGTCAAGTTTGTCTCCCACGTCAATCGTAATAAAATCTTACGAAGGTCAAGTTGTCGTAACAGATTCTCACGAAAGTCAAGATTGCTCAACATCGGTCAAAACAGAATCTGATGAAGGTCAAGTTTGAGGCACGTCCATCGTAATAGAATCTCATGAAAGTCAAGTTTGCCCCCCGTCAGTCATAATAGAATCTTAAGAGAGTCAAGTTTGCCCCACGTCTGTCGTAACAGAATCTTATGAAAGTCAAGTTTGCCCCACGTCAATCGTAACAGAGTCTTATGAAAGTCAAGTTTGCCTCACATCAGTCGTAACACAATCTCATAAAAGTCAAGTTTGCCCCACGCCAGTTGTAATAGAATCTTGTTAAAGTCAAGTTTGCCCCACGTCAGTGGTAACACAATCTCATCAAAGTCAAGTTTGCCTCACGCCAGTCGTAATAGAATCTTGTTAAAGTCAAGTTTGCCCCACGTCAGTCGTAACACAATCTCATCAAAGTTAAGTTTGCCTCACGCCAGTTGTAATAGAATCTTGTTAAAGTCAAGTTTGCCCCACGTCAGTCGTAACACAATCTCATCAAAGTCAAGTTTGCCCCACGCCAGTCGTAATAGCATTTTGTTAAAGTCAAGTTTGCCCCACGTCAGTCGTAACACAATCTCATCAAAGTCAAGTTTGCCTCACGCCAGTTGTAATAGAATCTTGTTAAAGTCAAGTTTGCCCCACGTCAGTCGTAACACAATCTCATCAAAGTTAAGTTTGCCCCACGCCAGTCGTAATAGCATTTTGTTAAAGTCAAGTTTGCCCCACGTCAGTCATAACACAATCTCATCAAAGTCAAGTTTGCCCCACGTCAGTCGTAACACAATCTCATCAAAGTTAAGTTTGCCCCATGCAAGTCATAATAGAATCTTGTTAAATTCAAGTTTGCCCCACGCCAGTCGTAACACAATCTCATCAAAGTCAAGTTTGCCCCACGTCAGTCGTAACACAATCTCATCAAAGTTAAGTTTGCCCCATGCAAGTCATAATAGAATCTTGTTAAAGTCAAGTTTGCCCCACGCCAGTCGTAATAGAATCTTGTTAAGTCAAGTTTGCCCCACGTCAGTCGTAACACAATCTCATCAAAGTTAAGTTTGCCCCACGCCAGTCGTAATAGTATTTTGTTTAAGTCAAGTTTGCCCCACGTCAGTCATAACACAATCTCATCAAAGTCAAGTTTGCCCCATG
>NC_090760.1:13280081-13297581 GCF_036898095.1 Palaemon carinicauda | reverse complement strand
AGATGGCTTATGTTTATGTAAAAATGCTAATGTATACTGTTATCACACTGTAAATATTGTGATTGTAAACAACTTAATTTGACTTTTTAAATATAAATAATAGAAAATAAATATTAAGTTGATGTGATATATTAGAAATACCCATAAAACTAAAATAAAAAACAATGGAAAATTAAATTAAGGCTGCAGCAACAAATTATTATAATGCCAAATAAAATCATTAACATATGAAGCAAATATGACATGGAAGGAAAGGACGAAAGCTGATAATATTTCAAAGCATATAAAATTCCTGCAAAGAAAAAATTTAAAGGGATTAGACCAGATCTCAAGACAATAATAAGCGACCATGCGCAGACTGATTGATATTTTCCCAACAGCAGAATGCAATGGCATAAACAAATTTGCAAAACAAAGATAACAAAAAAAATAAGATTTATCACAAAACAAAAACAATGCATAAAAGTACATTGTTCAAGGTATGAGAAAATGAACGATAGGATAATGGAACAATTTGAAATGAAATCATGAAGAAATTTGCAAAAAAAAAAAAAAAGATGAACAATAAAAAATAAAATAAACAAAGAAATAGTAAGTATAAAAAGATACTACACAAGAATCAAGAATAAGAACGAGAAGATAATGGAACAATTTGAAATAAAATCATGAAGAAATTTGCAAAATAAAGATGAACAATAAAAAATAAAATGAACAAGGGAAATAATAAGTATAAAAAGATACTACACAAGCATCAAGAATAGGAACGATAAAATAATGAAACGATTTGAAATCAAATCAGAAAGATATTTGCAAAACAAAGATGATAAAAATGAAAAAATCAAATGAGATGAATGAAGAAAGAAATAATAAGTATAAAAAAATACTTTTCAATCATCAAGAATAAGAACGATAAAATAAAGAAATAATTTGAAATAAAATAATCAATATATTTGCAAAACAAAGATGATAAAAATAAAAAAAAATCAAATTATATCAATGAAAAAATAAACAATAAGTATAAAAAGATACTACACAAGCATCAAGAATAAGAACAATGAAATAAAGAAACAAAATAAAATCATGAAGAAATTTACAAAACAAAGATGATAAAAATAAACAAAAATTGAATGAGATTGAAGAAAGAAATAATAAGCATAAAAACATACTACACATTAGGATAAAACGATTTTAAATCAGATCATAAAGAAATTTGCAAAACAAAGATGATAAAAATAAGAAAATCAAATGAGATGAATGAAAAAAAAAGGTATAAAAAAAGACAATAAAACAATTTCAAACCAAATCTTTAAAGCATAAACAAAGTGAATTGGTATTTAAATCCAGGCACAATTAAATGCTGAGAGTATCAGGGTAGATTTGATAACGAGCTGAATAGGTGGTCTCCGTTTCGGGTGACCGAATAAGAACGATAAGATAATGAAACGAATTGAAACCAAATCATAAAGAAATTAGCAAAACAAAGATGATAAAAAATAAAAAATAAAATGAGATTAATGAAGAAAGAAATAATAAGTATAAAAAGATACTACACAGGCATCAAGAATAAGAACGATAATGAAAAGATTTGAAATCAAATCATAAAGAAATTTGCAAAACAAAGATGATAAAAATAAAAAAAAAATCAAATTATATCAATGAAAAAATAAATAATAAGTATAAAAAGATACTACACAAGCATCAAGAATAAGAACAATGAAATGAAGAAACAATTTGAAATAAAATCATGAAGAAATTTACAAAACAAAGATGATAAAAATAAAAAAAAAATTTAATGAAATTGAAGAAAGAAATAATAAGCATAAAAACATACTACACATTAGGATAATAAAACGATTTTAAATCAAATCATAAAGAAATTTGCAAAACAAAAATTATAAAAATAAAAAAAAAATAAAATGAGATAAATGAAAATAAAAAACAAGGTATAAAAAAGACATACAACACAACGATAGGATAATAAAAACAATTTCAAACCAAATCTTTAAAGCATAAACAAAGTGAATTGGTATTTAAATCCAGGCACAATTAAATGCTGAAAGTATCAGGGTAGATTTGATAACGAGCTGAATAGGTGGTCTCCGTTTCGGGTGACCGATATCTTGGATCCGATTCTGTGTTTTACATCCGTGTTTACAGCAATAAAGGATCACAGCACATTGAAATTCAGTCAACGAATACTGGGGAGTTTAAGTTTCCTTTTTCTGTTTAGTAAAATAATAGTGTGGTCTTTCGGGTTTTATTTCATTTTAAAAGTATGATAAAAAAAAAAAAAAAAACATTTTGCATCGGCTGCAAAATTTTCAAAATTATTATTATTTTTTTTTTAATAGTTAAATAATAGTATGGTCTTTCGGATTTTATTTCTTTTTAAAGGTATATAAAAAATTTCACATCGGCTGCTAATCTTCAAAATCAATTTTTTTTCTTCTTTTTAAATAATAGCATGGTCTTAAGGACTGTTATTTCTTCTGGAAAGTATATATATATACAAAAAAAACTTTCCAATCGGCGGCATATCTTCAAAATTAAAAAATTTTCTGATTAAATAACAGTATGGTCTTTCGAATTTTTATTTCTTTTTAAAACTATATAACAAAAAACCTTTTGCATCGGCTGCAAATTTCCAAAATTTAGATTTTTTTTGTCTGATTTAATAATAGTATGGTCTTTCGGACTTTCTTTTTTATAGTATATATAAAAAAATATTTTGCATCGGCTGCAAATCTTCAGAATTAACCATTTTTTTGTCTGGTTAAATAATATTGTGGTCTTTCGGATTTTATTTCTTTTTAAAAGTATACTGTACAACAAAAAACATTTTGCATTGGCTGCAAATCTTCAAAATATTTTTTTTTTTTTTATGGTTAAATAATAGTGTGGTCTTTCGGACTTTATTTCTTTTTAAAAGTATATAAAAAATTTATCAACGGCTGCAAATCTTCAAAATTATTATTATTATTATTATTTTTAAATAGCATGGTCTTAAGGACTGTTATTTCTTCTGGAAAGTATATGTATAGAAAAAAACTTTTCTCATCAGCTGCAAATCTTTGAAATTAAAATTTTTTTTTCTTTCTTGTTAAATAATAGTATGGTCTTTCGAATTGTTATTTCTTATAGAAAGTATGAAAAAAAATTTCTATCAGCTGCAAATCAAAATCAACCATTCTTTTTTTGTTTGGCAAAATAATAGTGTAATCTATCTGGTTTTAGTTATTTTTAAAAGTATTACAAATCATTTTGCACTGGCTGCAAATCTTCAAAATTAACAATTCATTTACTGTAATTACAGAGCAGTAAAATATAATCATTTTAATTTTCATGAAATCAAAATACAGCCAAAATGTTTTAAGTTTAAACCTTGAATAAATTTCAGGAAATTGCTTTCGAAGTATTGTAAGAATATAATCGAAAATTTATGAATTCTGCCGTTATAAAATCTTATTATTTTAATTATGCAGATTTTTAAAATGAAAATAAGTCTTTGAAATATACATTTATATAATTCATATATATCAGGTTGTGACCCTTTGAGTAAATATAAATTGAAATAAAAATTAGCCATGCCGTTATAAAATCTTATTATTTTAATAATGCAGCTTTTTAAATGAATGTAAGTCTCTAAAATATACATTTATATAATTCATATATAACAGGTTGTGACCCTCTGAGTAAATCTAAATTGAAATAATAATTAGCCACAAAAAATCCTGTCACGAATCACTACTAAAGGTTCCACTATGAAATTCTAGAGATTCTATACGACGAAGAGCTCAGTAGCATTACCTTAGGAATGTAAACAAGGAAATAATGAGATAGAACAGAGCTGATATAAACTAGCAAACACGAAATCAAACAAATAAAAAAACACTTTTATGAATGGAATGTAAAACCGGTACTGAAAAGTTGCATAATATTGGGTAGACAAAATGAAGGTTTAATGAAGAGTTGCACAATCTGGGGTAGACAAAATGTAGGTTTTAAGAAACTGATGGAAAATGGTTGAAGGTAAATGAGAGATTTAGTTTACTCAAATAGCAAGGAAAAAACACTTTTATGAATGGAATGTAAAACCGGTACTGAAAAGTTGCATAATATTGGCTAGACAAAATGAAGGTTTAATGAAGAGTTGCATAATCTGGGGTAGACAAAATGAGGGTTTTAAGAAACTGATGGAAAATGGTTAAAGGTAAATGAGTGACTTAGTTTACTCAAATAGCAAGGAAAAAACACTTTTATGAATGGAATGTAAAACCGGTACTGAAAAGTTGCATAATCTGGGGTAGACAAAATGTAGGTTTTAAGAAACTGAGGGAAAGTGGTTAAGAGTAAATGAGTGATTTAGTTTACTAAAATGGCAAGCAAAAAATGCTTAAAATGATTGATTGGAAAATCCGCGAAGAAAAGTTGCATAGTCTGGGGTAGATAAAAATGTATGTTTTAAGAAACATAAAAAATGGCTAAAGGTAAATGGATTAAATTCGTATACTCTAATGTGAGGCAAGGAAAGACTTCAAGTGTCTGATAGCAAAAAGGGAAAACATCATTGAGAGAGATTGAATACAATCATGTACTCAACGGGAAAATGAAAAAAAAGGAAAATTACCGACGAAAAAGCAGGAAACGATTGGAATAATTTATAGGAAAAGGAGAAAACGGCACTGAGAGAGAATGAATACATTTATTAACTCAACGGGGAAATGTAAAAAAAAAAAAAAAAAAAAAAAAAAAAATTACCGACGAAAAAGCAGGAAACGCCTTGAATATTTGATAGGAAAATAGAAAAACATCATTGAGAGAGAATTAATACCTTTTTTACTCAACGGGAATATGTAAAAAAAAAGGAAAATTACCAAGGAGAAAACAGGAAACGCTTGGAAAAGTTTATAGGAAATTGAGAAAACAGCAATGAAGGACAATGAATACATTTATTTAATCAACGGGAAAATTGAAAATAAAATTACCGTCGAAAAAGATGAAATACATTAGTTTACTCTCACAATAAATCAAAAGTAACACTGGGGACAACGGATCCCATTCATTAAGCCTTTTGGTAAATTAGAGCAATTGAATATACTCATTAACTCTCATAGCAAATACAAATATCAAAGGGAAATGTAATTAAGCAACCACTAGAACTTGGGAATATGGAATACCTTGCTTCACTCCGCTATCAATAAACATATAATGCAATAGGACGAAAATAGGGTCAGCATTAATGAGGGAGGGGAGGGCATAAACCATATTATGGGTATGGGTCCACATCCCTTCATACCATATAGAAGTGATCAAAATCAAATGGCAAGTGATGAATTTCTGCATTAATGGGTCACATATAATGCAATAGGACGAAAATAGGGCCAGCATTAATGGGGGAGGGGGGCATAAATCATATTATGGGTATAGGTCCACATCCCTTCATACCAAAGTGATCAAAATCAAATGGCAAGTGATGAATTTCTGCATTAATGGGTCAAACGTCACCAGACATGGGGGGGAGGGTGGGCCAAATATCAACTGCACAGGTATCGCAAAACATTGAGTTTCAACATGAAGTTAATGAGGCATGAGTTATTTCAAGGGTATGCCAATTGGCAAGAGGATTGCATAATTCATTTAGTGGATATGTAATCCAGAAAAGCCGGGGATGGGTGGGTTGGCGGGGGGAGGGGGGGGGGGGCTCGTGGGGTGACATACACCCCTGTTGCAATGGCCTTACCACGGGCGACTCCCTCATGAGTAGCGGGGACTGACGGAGTGGGCGTTGCAACTCCTGTAGGGGGCAAGTGGATCGTGAACACTATGGGGGCATCTATGCTAAGACATTAATAAGATTATTAATCTTCCCTTATTTATAACAAGCGACAATGCTGGTAGAATAAGCCTTGTGTATGAACTTACACTGAAAGATTCTACTAAGTGGAAAGCCAATTTTATGAATGAAAAAAAAAAATATATTGATTGCCAATAGATAAATTATAAGATGATCTATAATGACAAATCAAAGCACTCCATCCATATACCAAGGCACTTCCCCCAATTTCGGGGGGTAGCCGACATCAACAATGAAACAAAACAAAACAAAAACAAAGAAGGGGACCTCTACTCTCTACGTTCCTCCAGCCTAACCAGGGACTCAGCCGAGTTCAGCTGGTACTGCTAGGGTGCCACAGCCCAACCTCCCACATTATCCACCACAGATGAAGCTTCATAATGCTGAATCCCCTACTGCTGCTACCTCCGCGGTCATCTAAGGCACCGGAGGAAGCAGCAGGGCCTACCGGAACTGCGTCACAATCGCTCGCCATTCATTCCTATTTCTAGCACGCTCTCTTGCCTCTCTCACAACTATCCTCCTATCACCCAGAGCTTTCTTCACACCATCCATCCACCCAAACCTTGGCTTTCCTCTTGTACTTCTCCCATCAACTCTTGCATTCATCACCTTCTTTAGCAGACAGCCATTTTCCATTCTCTCAACATGGCCAAACCACCTCAACACATTCATATCCACTCTAGCCACTAACTCATTTCTTACACCCGTTCTCACCCTCACCACTTCGTTCCTAACCCTATCTACTCGAGATACACCAGCCATACTCCTTAGACACTTCATCTCCAACACATTCAATTTCTGTCTTTCCATCACTTTCATTCCCCACAACTCCGATCCATACATCACAGTTGGTACAATCACTTTCTCATATAGAACTCTCTTTACATTCATGCCCAACCCTCTATTTTTTACTACTCCCTTAACTGCCCCCAACACTTTGCAACCTTCATTCACTCTCTGACGTACATCTGCTTTCACTCCACCATTTGCTGCAACAACAGACCCCAAGTACTTGAACTGATCCACCTCCTCAAGTAACTCTCCATTCAACATGACATTCAACCTTGCACCACCATCCCTTCTCGTACATCTCATAACCTTACTCTTACCCACATTAACTCTCAACTTCCTTCTCTCACACACCCTTCCAAATTCTGTCACTAGTCGGTCAAGCTTCTCTTCTGTGTCTGCTACCAGTACAGTATCATCCGCAAACAACAACTGATTTACCTCCCCTTCATGATCATTCTCGTCTACCAGTTTTAATCCTCGTCCAAGCACTCGAGCATTCACCTCTCTCACCACTCCATCAACATACAAGTTAAACAACCACGGCGACATCACACATCCCTGTCTCAGCCCCACTCTCACCAGAAACCAATCGCTCACTTCATTTCCTATTCTAACACATGCTTTACTACCTTTGTAGAAACTTTTCACTGCTTGCAACAACCTTCCACCAACTCCATATAACCTCATCACATTCCACATTGCTTCCCTATCAACTCTATCATATGCTTTCTCCAGATCCATAAACGCAACATACACCTCCTTACCTTTTGCTAAATATTTCTCGCATATCTGCCTAACTGTAAAAATCTGATTCATACAACCCCTACCTCTTCTAAAACCCCCCTGTACTTCCAAGATTGCATTCTCTGTTTTATCCTTAATCCTATTAATCAATACTCTACCATACACTTTTCCAACTACACTCAACAAACTAATACCTCTTGAATTACAACACTCATGCACATCTCCCTTACCATTATATAGTGGTACAATGCATGCGCAAACCCAATCTACTGGTACCATTGACAACACAAAACACATATTAAACAATCTCACCAACCATTCAAGTACAGTCACACCCCCTTCCTTCAACATCTCAGCTTTCACACCATCCATACCAGATGCTTTTCCTACTCTCGTTTCATCTAGTGCTCTCCTCACTTCCTCTATTGTAATCTCTCTCTCATTCTCATCTCCCATCACTGGCACCTCAACACCTGGAACAGCAATTATATCTGCCTCCCTATTATCCTCAACATTCAGCAAACTTTCAAAATACTCCGCCCACCTTTTCCTTGCCTCCTCTCCTTTTAACAACCTTCCATTTCCATCTTTCACTGTATCTTCAATTCTTGCGCCAGCCTTCCTTACTCTCTTCACTTCTTTCCAAAACTTCTTCTTATTCTCTTCATATGACTGACCCAGTCCCTGGCCCCACCTCAGGTCAGCTGCCCTCTTTGCCTCACGTACCTTGCGCTTTACTTCCACATTTTTCTCTCTATATTTTTCATACTTCTCTATACTAT
This sequence comes from Palaemon carinicauda, assembly GCF_036898095.1. NCBI lineage: Eukaryota > Metazoa > Arthropoda > Malacostraca > Decapoda > Palaemonidae > Palaemon > Palaemon carinicauda. The sequence goes on along the minus strand of NC_090760.1, from coordinate 13,289,406 downwards.
TACTCTGCAGCCATTCTTCAAAAGCCCTCTTTTTCTCTTCCACTTTTACCTTCACTCCTTCATTCCACCATTCACTGCCCTTCCTCATGCTGCCTCCAACAACCTTCTTGCCACATACATCACTTGCAATCCCAACAAAATTTTCTTTTGCTAACTTCCACTCCTCCTCTAAATTGCCAGTTTCTCTTACTCTCACCTCGTCATACGCCATTTTCAACCTTTCCTGATATTTACTTTTTACCCCCGGTTTTATTAGCTCTTCCACCCTAACTAGCTCCCTTTTACATCCACCTACTCTATTCCCCCACTCTTTTGCTACAACTAATTTTCCTTCCACCAAAAAATGATCAGACATACCGTTAGCCATACCCCTAAACACGTGCACGTCTTTCAATCTTCCAAATATTCTTTTAGCTATCAACACATAATCCATTAATGCCCTTTCTACTACTCTTCCATTTGCCACTCTTACCCATGTATACTTATTTTTATCTTTCTTTTTAAAAAAGCTAACACTTATTACCATCTCTTGTTCAACACACATATCTACCAGTCTCTCACCACTCTCATTTTCACCCGGTACGCCATACTTCCCAATGACACCTTCTACCTCTACAGCGCCCACTCTAGCATTTAAGTCACCCATGACAAGTACATAATTCCTTCTACCCAGTCCTTCTACACACCTAGTTAATTCATTCCAGAACTCATTCCGCTCTTCTTCACTTTTCTCATTACCTGGCCCATACGCACTGACAAACGCCCAGCATTCCCTAATTGGAAATAATTTCCTGATCTACAAAAAAGAATAGTATGAATAAACAGGAATACAATACAAGATGAATAACATGAATGATCATCATTATGATTACTCAGAATAAAATAACTGAATAATAAAAGTACAAGATGAATAACATGAATGGCCATCATTATGATTAATCAAAATGAGAATCAGTGAATAAATTGTTAATAATAAGAAGGAAACCTAAGATAAAAACTAGCAAATGAATAAGATGAATAAAGAAGAATGAAAGAATAAAGAAAACCTTAAGACCAGTTAAGCGAATGTGATTAATACTCACCATATTTATCACTTGCTGTACTGGCCCTGCCGGTGCAGGATGCTGTGGCATAGGATAAAACACCCCGGACTGCTGCAAAGAATGCTGTTGCGTCACCGCAGCCATAGAGTTCTGCTGCACGGTCATCTGCTGCGTCTCCTCCGAGATATCGTGCAGCACCTGTTCCTCAACTTGGTACTGGTGGAACTGCTGCTGTTGAGCCGCCATGGTGACAGCATGGTGCAGCGCTTGCTGCTGTTCCTGCTGCTGCAGGAGTTGTAGATGGGGGAGCGCCACGCCTCCGGCGGGAGTCGATAAGGGAGAGCCAGATCGTTGTTCTTGCTGCTGCAGGTGTTGCAGATGAGGAAGAGCCACGCCTCCGGCGGGAGTTGATAAGGGAGAGCCAGATCGTTGTTCATGCTGCTGTAGGTGTTGCAGATGGGGGAGCGCCACGCCTCCGGCGGGAGTCGATAAGGGAGAGCCAGATCGTTGTTCTTGCTGCTGCAGGAGTTGCAGATGGGGGAGCGCCACGCCTCCGGCGGGCGTCGCTAAAGGAGAGCCAGATCTCTCCCCGCCGAAGCTCAGCCGACGGAGTTTGAAGGGCGTCGGGGTGGATCTCGGCGATGCTATGGCCGGGGGGAGCCCCGTGATTCCTGGGGATGCCACGGGCGAGGACGCAGAGCCCCCGTCTGGCACCCGCAGGGGGGATTCCCCACGGGGACACCATGAGTGTGGTCTGTTGGTGCGATGGGACATGGTGTTGTCCGACTTGATTACGTCATCACAATATAATCTGGAAAGAAAATTCAGAAACTGTAATAAAATTTAACTAAGAAAAAGACTATTTGTTAAAATGGAGTACTGCTAATTACAATAAAATCTAAAATTTAACCCGTTTACCCCCAAGGTAAGGTTAAATTTCGAGCACATTTTGCTATATATATTTGTTTTTTAATTGCTCCAACAGCCTTAATTTTTGTCATAGAGAGGTCAGGTTGGTCTCATTCTTTTGGAAAATACCTGAAGTTTCTCATAAAGTTATCAAAATATGCAAAAACATGTAAATAACAGTGTTTTGCAAGAACGTACCGGTACTACCACTAGAAAGTTGTTGGGTCCTTTGACTGGTCAGGTAGTACCACATTGGATCCCTCTCTGGTTACGGCTTATTTTTCCTTTGCCTAAACATGCACCAAATAGTTAAAACTATTCTTCACACATTCTCCTCTTTCTTCATACGCCTGGCAACACTAAGGTAACCAAACAATTTTTCACTTAAGGGGTTAACAACTACAATGTGATTGTCCAATGGATACTTTCCACTTTATTGCAATGTAATTGCTCAGTGGCTACTTTCCACTTTATTGCAATGTAATCGTTCTATGGTTATTTTCCATTTTATTGCAATGTAATTGTTCAGTAGCTACTTTTCACTTTATTGCAATGTAATTGTTCAGTAGGTACTTTCCACTTTACTGCAAGGTAATTGCTCAGTGGCTACTTTCCACTTTATTGCAATGTAATCGTTCTATGGTTATTTTCCACTTTACTGCAAGGTAATTGCTCAGTGGCTACTTTTCACTTTACTGCAATGTAATTGTTCAGTAGGTACTTTCCACTTTACTGCAAGGTAATTGCTCAGTGGCTACTTTCCACTTTACTGCAATGTAATTGTTCAGTAGCTTCTTTCCACTTTATTGCAATGAAATTGATCAGTGGCTACTTTCCACTTTACTGCAATGTAATTTTTCAGTAGCAATTTTCCACTTTATTGCAATGTAATTGCTCAGTAACTACCTTCCACTTTACTGCAATGTAATTGTTCTGTGGCTATTTTCCATTTTATTACAATGTAATTATTCAGTGGCTACTTTCCAATTTATTGCAATGTAATTGCTCAGTGGCTACCTTCCACATTATTGCAATGTAATTGCTCAGTAGCTACTTTCCACTTTAAAGCAATGTAATTGTTCAATAGCTACTTTCACTTTATTGCAATGCAATTGTTCAGTGGCTACTTTCCACTTTATTGCAATGTAATCGTTCTGTGGCTATTTTCCATTTTACTGCAATGTAGTTGCTCAGTAGCTACTTTCCACTTTATTGCAATGTAATTGATCAGTGGCTACTTCCCACTTTACTGCAATGTAATTGATCAGTGGTACTTTCCACTTTATTGCAATGTAATTGATCAGTGGCTACTTCCCACTTTACTGCAAGGTAATTGCTCAGTAGCTACTTTCCACTTTACTGCAATGTAATTGGTCATTGGCTACTTACCACTTTACTGCAATGTAATTGTTCAGTAGCTACTTTCCATTTTATTGCAATGTAATTGTTCAGTAGCTACTTTCCACTTTATTGCAATGTAATTGTTCAGTAGCTACTTTCCACTTTACTGCAATGTAATTGTTCAGTAGCTACTTTCCACTTTACTGCAATGTAATTGGTCAGTGGCTACTTACCACTTTACTGCAATGTAATTGTTCAGTAGCTACTTTCCATTTTATTGCAATGTAATTGATCAGTGGCTACTTCCCACTTTACTGCAATGTAATTGATCAGTGGTACTTTCCACTTTACTGCAATGTAATTGTTCTGTGGCTATTTTCCATTTTATTACAATGTAATTATTCAGTGGCTACTTTCCACTTTATTGCAATGTAATTGCTCAGTGGCTACCTTCCACATTATTGCAATGTAATTGCTCAGTAGCTACTTTCCACTTTAAAGCAATGTAATTGTTCAATAGCTACTTTCACTTTATTGCAATGCAATTGTTCAGTGGCTACTTTCCACTTTATTGCAATGTAATCGTTCTGTGGCTATTTTCCATTTTACTGCAATGTAGTTGCTCAGTAGCTACTTTCCACTTTATTGCAATGTAATTGATCAGTGGCTACTTCCCACTTTACTGCAATGTAATTGATCAGTGGTACTTTCCACTTTATTGCAATGTAATTGATCAGTGGCTACTTCCCACTTTACTGCAAGGTAATTGTTCAGTAGCTACTTTCCACTTTATTGCAATGTAATTGTTCAGTAGCTACTTTCCACTTTACTGCAATGTAATTGTTCAGTAGCTACTTTCCACTTTACTGCAATGTAATTGGTCAGTGGCTACTTACCACTTTACTGCAATGTAATTGTTCAGTGGCTACTTTCCATTTTATTGCAATGTAATTGTTCAGTAGCTACTTTCCACTTTATTGCAATGTAATTGTTCAGTAGCTACTTTCCACTTTACCGCAATGTAATTGGTCAGCGGCTACTTTCCACTTTACTGCAATGTAATTGTTCAGTAGCTACTTTCCACTTTAGTGCAATGTAATTGCTCAGTGGCTACTTTCCACTTTACTGAAATGTAATTGTTCAGTAGCTACTTTCTACTTTATTGCAACGTAATTGCTCAGTAGCTACTTTCCACTTTATTGCAATGTAATTGCTCAGCGGCTACTTTCCACTTTACTGCAATGTAATTGTTCAGTAGCTACTTTCCACCTTATTGCAATGTAGTTGCTCAGAGGTTACTTTCCACTTTATTGCAATGTAATTGTTCAGTGGCTACTTTCCACTTTATTGCAATGTAATTGTTCAGTGGCTACTTCCCACTTTATTGCAATGTAATTGTTCAGTGGCTACTTTCCACTTTATTGCAATGTAATTGCTCCACTTGTTAAGGGTAGACAAGACTCTTTAGCTATTGTAACCCGCTCTTCTGAGAGATAGGCACTCTAAAATCAAACCAATATCCTGTAATTTTGGGTAGTGCTATAGCCTCTGTACTATGCTATTGCACTGTTTATGGTTAGAGTTCTCTTGCTTGAGGGTACACTCAGGCACACTATTCTATGTTTCCTTATTTCCTTTCCTCACCGGGCTAGCTTCTCTATTGGAGCCCTTCAGCTTACAGCATTCTGCTTTTCCAACTAGGGTTTAATTCCACTATCGGAGCCCTTGGACTTTAGCATTCTGCTTTTATAATTAGGGTTGTAGCTTAGTTAATAATAATAATAATAATAATAATAATAATAATAATAATAATAATAATAATAATAATAATTATTATTATTATTATTATGATTATTATTATCATTATTATTATTATTTTTATTATTGTTATTATTATTAATATTATTCGCTGCAACTCGTAATATATACTTCAAACAAGAACCAGAATTTAACTAAAGAAAAAACAGTTTGATTTTAGGATGAAAGAATTTCAAAGCACTGAAACTGTCCGAAGCAAAAAAATAAATATCTCATAAATATAATAGTGTCACAGGTTTCTGCCACCAGCATCTTTTATTATTATTATTATTATTATTATTATTATTATTATTATTATTATTATTATTATTATCATTATTATTATTATTATAATGATTATTACTTACTTACTTACTTACTTACTTACTTACTTACTTACTTACTTACTTACTTACTTACTTACTAAGCTACAACCTTTATTGGAAAATCAGGAAGCTATAAGCCCAGGGTCTTAACCTAACATAAAAAAAAACTTTCAAGAGGATATCTTTCTAAGCGGTCATGAAACTAATACTAAAACCGTTTTGAGCGAATTTGGGTACAAACATGAAAGTCAACATTAGCAACAAACAATTCCCCTAATTACTGGCTCCAGTAAACAACATACTTCGGTGAGTACTGCTCTAAAGCATTTTCCGAATTCCTCTTTAGACGTTTTAAACTGAAGTCTTAAAGTTGTCTTGAGATTCAACCAAAAAAAATCAAGATTCATACAAAAGGTTATTTTCATTATTGTTGTTGTTGTTGTTGTGTCATCATAATTGACAGCTTTACATAATTTAAAAAACGTACATCATGTTCCTCTGCATTTTCTTGTTCAAAATTTTGCTTTGAGGAGATATAGGGCTCAATAGACAGGGCAGATGCTAATATCACACAAACACACACATGTATATATACCCTGTATGTATATATATATATATATATATATATATATATATATATATATATATATATATATATATATATATTACTGTATATATATATATATATAAACATATATATACATACTGTATACACACAAATATATATCTATAATTATATATATATATATATATATATATATATATATATATATATATATATATATATATATATACAGAAACACAATAGAATATATATTCCTGAATAATTCTTTGTGCATGAAATAAGAAGGGTTGGAAAAATATACAAAAACACAATAGAATACCTTTCTAAATTAAACATTTTCCGTTCATGCCATAAGGAGGGAAAATTATAATTAAATAATAATCATCATATAATTAGGAAGATAATTTAAAAAAGGTCTCATTTGGTCGATCATGAATTAACAGTTCTATTTTAACTTAATACGAACAAATAAAACTAACCCAATGTTTAAAGGTTTAAAGGCCGCTCATGAATGGCATAGACAAGGGACAGTGACAAGGCCCTAGAGAATGACCATATATGCATATGATCAGCACCCAAACCCAAGCTAGGAACAGGGAGGGTCAGGAAATGGCTTCTGATGACTCAGCAGGTAGACCTATAGGCTGTCAAAAATCCCATATCCTTAGCTCAAACGAATGGTGAGGTTGCAGACACTACATGAAATTATTGAGCTTAAGTGGGACTCGAACCCAAGTAATTCTAACAGTCAGGCCTTCTCCATCATGAGGTTCAATACTACACAGTATTCTAGAAGTTTTATTCCAGCTGTGACCAAGATGTGGAATGATCTTCCTACTCGGGTAGTTGAATCAGAAGAACCTCAAAAGTTCAAACTTGCACCAAATGTTTTTATGTAGAAGAGGCTGAGATAAATCTATTTTTAATTTATATAAGAAATATTTGTTTTAATGTTGTTATTATGTTTTTATGTTGAACAGGGTGACATAAGTCCTTTTATAGTCTACATATAAAATATTTGTTTTAATGTTGTTATTGTTTTTAAAATATTTCATTCTAATTGCTCATTACTTCTTATATCGTTTATTTCCTTATTTCCTTTCCTCTCTGGGCTATTTTTCATTGTTGGAGCCCTTGTGCTTATAGCATCTTGCTTTTCCAGCTAAGGTTGGAATTTTCTTTTTGTCTTGAAGTCGAGCCATTTACGGCCTCTCGTTTTATAGGCACTTTAAATAAATGTCTTGGTCATTTCTACATTATAGTATTCTATGTGTGAATTAAATCTCTCTCTCTCTCTCTCTCTCTCTCTCTCTCTCTCTCTCTCTCTCTCTCTCTCTCTCACACACAGTAAGATAAAAAGCAGACTAAATCCTTTTCATTAATCAATTTCATTCAAGTAAATTTATCTAGTCGACCTTGAGATTAAATTATGTTGGAAATTCATACCCCCCCCCCCCCGCCAGAAAAGAAACACCACTCCCCCCACCCCCCCACCCCCCAAATTTAGCGATAAGGCCATCCGGTACATGGGCGAGATCAAAGAGAGAAGTACCTTATCTTCCCGTTGAAGAATGCCCGGATTCCCAAGGTCGCTTTCAGGAGTCTTCAAAGCGTTCTCGCGAATTTCCTCTGACCGAGAGCGTCGTCAAGACGCTGAGATTGACGATTGGATGACGAATTTCGCTTCGCAGGATACGGGGGAGTGTAAGCATTTGAATTGCTTCACCTACTTACCCGATTCACATGACTTGGGCTTTATTATGACAAGTGTAAATGCCTTAATTAACGAGATTTGCCGGTGCATTAAAGTATCAAAAATTAGGGGGAGGTCAATAGGGTGATGTGTCAAAGTACCATTCTGGTCAATTAATTAGTATGGCAGATATTAAAGAAAAACACACTATTTTTTGTCTGAAATGCATAGTAGGTTGGTTAACTGTGAGCGATAAGACTAAAGTCTTCCCCCATCACAATTTCAATGGCCAGAGTGGCGATGGAAACTGCCCAAACCCCAGACATGAATAAAGACATATATATTGTGAAACTGAACCACTTTTGATAAACAGTGCAACAATTATATGTCGAAACATTAAATCATAATGTCATGAAAGTCATAATAAAGGCTGGCTTACAAATACATTTATATGCTAAACACTACAACTAATATCAATTAAGCAATCGAACAAGAAAGTGAAGAGCTACAGTATAGTACAGTAATAATGACCTCTATTTTATTTCAATTATTCATTACTTCTCTTGTAGTTTATTTTTTTCCTTGTTTCCTTTACTCACTGGGCTACTTTTCCCTGTTGGTTTCCTTGGGCTTATAGCATCCTGCGTTTCCAACTAGAATTGCATTTTAGCTAATAATAATAATAATAATAATAATAATAATAATAATAATAATAATAATAATAATATAACAATAATAATAATAATAATAATAATAATAATAATAATGAATGGATCGGAAACATAGACTCTAAGCAAAGCTTGAGAGAAAAGAGATGAAAATTGTAATGTGGATTACGGGAATATCACTGTTTGAAAGATTGAAAAATGGCGTCCTACCAGACTCGGGTTCGACCAACGCTCAAGCTCGATGGTTTCTTGTAGTGTCTACAACCTCACTATCCTTATGAGCTAAAGATGAAAGGGTTTAAGGAAGCCTATAGTTCTACCTGCTGAGTATCAGCAGCCATTGCCTGGCTGGCCCTCCTTGCTTGGGAGGAGAAAACCTATAGGTCTACCTGCTGAGTATCAGCAGCCATTGCCTCGCTGGCCCTCCCTGGTCCTTGCTTGGGAGGAGAGGGGGTTTTGTGTGTTAATCATATGTATATATAGTCAGTTTCTAGGGTATTGTCTGCTAGCTAGGGTATTGTCACGATCCCTTACCTCTCCTATTCATGAGTGGTCTTTAAACCTTAAACATAGTAAAGATTACTGGTATGATAAGAGTGTCAAGATTGAGATGGTGTGGGCACGTGTTGAGGATGGATTATGGGGAGGGAGTGAGGAGGGCTTGGGAGGAACTAGCTGGGGAGAAGATTAAGAGAGACAGATAATTAGATGGTGAGATAAGGCAAAGAATGATATGGAGAGAAGAGATTTGGTGCAAGAGGATACTGTACCAACCGTGTGTCACACGTTCGTACATAGTTCATTTTGTGTTTATATTATGCTTGTATCTTCGCTCTTCCCTCGCACTAAAAAGAGCCTGAATAAACATGTCTGTTTTTCTCACCGATAACAGTGTCAATTTTGAACATGAAATTTCTTGTTGCCTTGAGCTTTTGTATATAAAGGAGAGTGTTCTATAATAAACAGACTCGGTTGCTTTCATC
>NC_090760.1:13254548-13264548 GCF_036898095.1 Palaemon carinicauda | reverse complement strand
ATTGGCTTCGTCTTCCTCATGTTTTTGCCTTTTAGGTGGTTCCTAAGTCCCTCTTTACTGTGTCTCTCCTCTTATGCAATGGTGCTTCCAAGTGCCGAGAAGCATTTCCTTATCTCGGTTATATAATCTATTCTATGTCGTATTTACTCTCCCTTTCTGAGTTGGTATACCTTAACGTGGTAGAAGGGTTTGTGTATCGCTATGATCAGCAGAGCTGTATTTGTCTGGGCCACTCATACTAGGTTGGTTTGCTGTGAACGATCAGACTAAAGTTTTCCACCATCACCAAATTGCATTGGCTAGCGTGGTGATGAAATGGCCAAACCCCTACTAGGTTGGTTTGCTGTGAACGATCAGACTATTGTGTCCCAACATCACCAATCCGCACCGGCAAGCGTGGTGATGAAATAGCCAAACCCCTACTAGGTTGGTTTGCTGTGAACGATCAGACTAAAGTCTCTCACCATCACCCATGCGCACTGGCCAGCGTGGTCATGAAATGGCCAAACCCCTACTAGATTGGTTTGTTGTGAACGATCAGACTAAAGTCTACCACCATCACCAAATCGCATTGGCTAGCGTGGTGATGAAATGGCCGAACCCCTACTAGGTTGGTTTGCTGTGAACGATGAGACTATAGTCTATCACCATCACCAATCCGCACTGGCCAGCGTGGTGATGAAATGGCCGAACCCCTACTAGGTTGGTTTGTTGTGAACGATCAGATTATAGTCTTCCACCATCACCAAATCGCATTGGCTAGTGTGGTGATGAAATGGCCAAACCCCTACTAGGTTGGTTTGTTGTGAACGATCAGACTAGTCTTCCACCATCACCAAATCACATTGGCTAGCGTGGTGATGAAATGGCCAAACCCCTACTAGGTTGGTTTGCTTTGAGCGATCAGACTAAAGTCTTCCACCATCACCAAATCACATTGGGTAGCGTGGTGATGAAATGGCCAAACCCCTACTAGGTTGGTTTGCTGTGAACGATCAGACTAAAGTCAATCACCATCACCAAATCATACTGGCTAGCGTGGTGATGAGATGGCCAAACCCCTACTAGATTGGTTTGCCGTGAGCAATCAGACTATAGTCTCCCAACATCACCAATCCGCACTGGCAAGCGTTGTGATGAAAACTGGCCAAACCCCAGACATGACTAAAGGCATGTCTGAGGCCTTTGTTCTGCAGTGGACAATTAACGGCTGCATTTGTTGTTCTTATTGTTGCTGTTTTTGTTGTATTTACTCTATTGTATTAAGGTTTGCTGTGGCCTGATTGGTAACGTCTCTGCCTGGTGTTTGCCAGTCGGGGGTTCGATTCCCGCTCAGACTCGTTAGTGCCATTAGTGTCTGCAACCTTACCATCCTTGTGAGCTAAGGTTGGGGGGGTTTGGGGAGCCTATAGGTCTATTTGCTGAGTCATCAGCAGCCACTGCCTGGCCCTCCCTGGTCCTTGCTTGGGTGGAGAGAAGGCTTGGGCGCTGATCATATAATATATGGTCAGTCTCTAGGGCATTGCCCTGATTGCTAGGGGAATGTCACTGTCCCTTGCCTCTGCCATTCATGAGCGGCCTTTAAACCTTTAAACCTTTATGGTTACATTTATTATTATTGTTATTATTACTATCCAAGCTACAACCCTAGTTGGAAAAGCAAGATGCTATAAGCCCAAGGGCTCCAACAGGGAAAAATAGCCCAGTGAGGAAAGGAAATAAGGAAATAAATAAATGAAGAGAACAAATTAACAATAAATCATTCTAAAATAAGTAACAACGTCAAAACAGACATGTCATATATAAACTATTAACAACATCAAAAACAAATATGTCATAAATAAACTATAAAAAGACTCATGTCCGCCTGGTCAACAAAAAAGCATTTGCTCCAACATTGAACTTTTAAAGTTCTACTGATTCAACCACCCGATTAGGAAGATCATTCCACAACTTGGTAACAGCTGGAATAAAACTTCTAGAATACTGCTGTTCAAGTACATCCTGCACATATGTAAATTAACATCTTTCGTTTAATTGTTCATCTCCAGGTCTCCGATAGTTGGAATGTGGGATGAGTTCAGTGGTCCCCAGCTGTTTTTCTTAATCCTTCGTTCAATTGTTTATCTTCTGGTCTCAATTGGCAGGATTTTGGATGAAGTCCAGTGGTCCTCACCAGGACTCTCAAACCCTTGGTGTATGTTGTTTTATTTATCTACATTCGAGGAATGTATTTTTAAGAGTAGTGCCGTTGGTCTTCAATTACATGTTTTCCTATGAGAATGTTTATTCATTTACCCTTATATCGTTATTATTATTATTATTATTATTATTATTATTATTATTATTATTTCTAATTGCTGAGCTACAAACCTAGTTGGAAAAGCAGAATGCTATAAGCCCAAGGGCTCCAAAAGGGAAAATAGCCCAGTGAGGAAAGGAAACAAGGAAAAAATAAATATTTTAAGAATGATATTAAAATAAATATCTTCTATGTAAACTATAAAAATTTTACCAAAACATGAGGAAGAGAAATTAGATAAAATAGTGTGCCCGAGTGTACCCTCAAGCAAGAGAACTCTAACCCAAGATAGTGGAAGACTATGGTACAGAGGCTATGGCACAACCCAAGACTAGGGAACAATTGTTTGATTTTGGAGTGTCCTTCTCCTAGAAGAGCTGCTGACCATAGCTAAAGAGTCTCTTCTCCCCTTACCAAGAGGAAAGTAGCCACTGAAAAATTACATTGCAGTAGTTAACTCCTTGGTTGAAGAATTGTTTGGTAATCTTAGCGTTGTCAGGTGTATGAGGACAGAGGAGAATCTGTAAAGAATAGGCCAGACTATTCGGTGTATGTGTAGGCAAAAGGAAAGTGAACCGTAATCAGAGATAAGGATCCAATGTAGTACTGTCTGGCCAGTCAAAGGACCCCATAACTCTCTAGCGTTAGTATCTCAACGGTCAACAGATGGCTGGTGCCCTAGCCAACCTACTACCTATAGAGCCTCAGTTTGGTGCATTGAGACCAGAGGTCCATACCAGGCCTTTGTAACCTTTTAAATAATTTAACCACTCTAATGAACAAGATCGAATTAAACTAACCAACGGACCATTTTCTTCTAGTCCAGAGGTTAGTGGGTTAGATATGATATTTTTCGCCCCATTTCACGAAACAAGAATTAAACTATGGTTTAGATATAAAAAAAAATAGTTCAAAAGGAATTTTTTAGGTTCAAACACAGAGGAAATAATAGGACACTCAGTTCTTAAATGGTGGAAAGCTATTAAATGAGGGAAAACGGAAGCAGGAAATGGATTCCAGAGCACCCAATGCGAGAAAAACGTTTACAAAGAGCATATGTAGGAAGAATTGACTTAAGGAACGTTTTTGACCTTGATTTCTCTATAACTGCAAACTCTGAATTCTTAATTACGAAACCTTGATTTTGCAACAGCATTTACAGAATTCATAAACTACAGGCATAAATCAAAGTTAAATAACTACAGCTAGATTTCATAACTACAATAACTGACTTTTATATTTGTAAACGAAAAATCTTATAAAGAAAAATTATACAACTTAAAATTTATAATGTAACCGCAAACGCTGAATTTTTCAGACCCAAATACAGAATTCTATAATAGCAAACATGCTTTTATAACCATGAACGCATACTTTTATAAATGTCAGTACTTGCTTTTAATTATAAACAATTGCTTTTTTAACAATAAACACAAGCTTTTATAATTATTCATTCTTTCTTTTTTATCCATCAACACTTTCTTTTATTACTGTAACCGCAGAATTTCAACTACAAACAATGTTTGAATAAATAGGAACACTTTCTTTGCAACGTCAAACGTAAACTTTCACAACTCCAAACGCAAGTTTCATAATTATGTAAACTAAATAATAACACTATCAAATGATTATCTATATTATAATAATAATAATAATAATAATAATAATAATAATAATAATAATAATAATCTTTATTTCAGCAAAAGCCATATACAGAGTTCCAATAAGGGGTACAGTGATCTTACACTTTTGATATCAGCTAAAGAGATGAGATATGCAATAATATCAGTGATATAGTACAAACACCAATAAGCAGGTTGACCACTAGATTTCCCGACAGTACAGAGCATAGAACTTCACCACTTAACGTAGGATATTGTACCAACCGTGTGTCACACGATCGTACATAAATTATTTTGTATATATTATGCTTGTAACTGCGCTCTTCCCTCGCACTAAAAAGAACCTGAATAATCATGTCTCCGGTTTTCCTCTGTAACATTGTCTGTCTTGTGAACAGGGAAATGCCTGTTGCCTTGAGGTTTTGTATATAAAAGAGAGTGTTCTATAATAAAGTTACTCAGTTGATTGCTTCCTGCCTTTGAGTCCCAACCTTTCTCTCGGCCTGTCACAATATAAATCCAAAAATACGTATGATTTATTTTCTCCACGACGCGTTTGTAAACACTTCACATATATAAAAACAGCGTGTTAAGCTATTTATAAAACCAAACACAAAGACAAACAAAACCACACGACACATCTGTCCAGCCGGCTAATCGCTGACAACAACCAAAACCAAACATGACAAAGGAGATTCAACGATGGAAAAAAGTACGACCCATATGGGAGCTATAATCTCTGACAGCCTACCTTCATATATCAAGACTAATGTAGGGAGAAAGGAGCAAAGAAAGAGGCGAGACAGGTATGAGAAGTGAGAGACAATGACCCTTTGAAAAGGGGCTCTCCCCCCACCCCCGTCAAATAGATGACAAAAAAGATTATGTAACGGTTGCATAACTATACTCAATTTTTTTTATTGAGGCAGATTTGCACCGACTCGCAGCGGTGCCCTTTTAGCTCGGAAATGTTTCCTGCTATCTGATTGGTTAAAATTATCTTGTCCAACCAATCAGCGATCAGGAAACTTTTCCGAGTTAAATGGCACCCCTGCGAGTCGGTGCAAATCTGCCTCACTAAAAAGATTTGACTATAGTAAGGGTCATGGATTAAACAGGTTCACAGATAAGTTTAAAGTGCGCATAGGTAAGTTACATGGTTGACACATGCGCAGGTAAGTCACATGGTTGACACATATGCGCACAGGTAAGTTACATGGTTGATACATGCGCATAAGTAAGTCACATGGTTGACACATGCGCATAGGTAGGTTACATGGTTAACGCATGCGCAGGTAATTCACATGGTTGACATATGCGCATAGGGAAGTTACATGGTTGACACATGTGCGCACAGGTAAGTTACATGGTGACACATGTGCGCACAGGTAAGTTACATGGTTGACACATGTGCGCATAGGTAAGTTACATGGTTGACGCATGTGCGCACAGGTAAGTTACATGGGGGATACATGTGCGCACAGGTTGGTCAAATGGACGAAGATTGTGCGCACAGGTAAGTCAAACAAATGAAGCATGTGCGCACAGGTAGGTTACATGGACGAAGCATGTGCGCACAAGTAAGTCAAACAAATGAAGCATGTGTGCACAGGTAAGTCAAACAAATGGAGCATGTGTGCAAAAGGTTGGTGAAATTTATGAAGCATTTGCGCACAGGTAGGTTACATGGAAGAAGCATGTGCGCAGAGGTTGGTCAAATGTATGAAGCATTTGCGCACAGGTAGATCACACGGGTGAATTATGTTTCCAAAGTTAAGTATTGTGGATATGGCGTGTTAACAAAACACCTCTTAGATAAGACAGGTGTTCACAGATAAATCTCGCAGAAAAAGCATATATTTCCTCATTAATAAAGCATTCATTAATAAATAAAGCTCATGGGTAAAGGTGCATCTCAAAAACAAAACATATGTTCATAGATATATCTAGAGGATGAAACATATGTCAATATATAAAGCTTACAGATAGAGCATGTGTTGTATGTAAACATCAGTGACAAGGCACGTGTTTACATGTATACCTCTAGACAAAGCATGTGTTCGCAAGATAAAGATAAGTTTACATGTCCACATTAGCTTTACAACATACACACATATAAACACACGAACGTACTTATAGAATGAATTTGCAAAACCGTTTCAAACCCCTTTTTCAAGAAAGAAAATCTAGACTTTTATTGTCAGCTTACTCTATACAATTTTCTCTCTCTCTCTCTCTCTCTCTCTCTCTCTCTCTCTCTCTCTCTCTCTCTCTCTCTCTCTCTCTCTCTCTCTCTCTTTATATATATATATATATATATATATATATATATATATATATATATATATATATATATATATATATATGTATGTATATATATACATATATATATACTGTATATATATATATATATATATATATATATATATATATATATATATATATATATATGTGTGTGTGTGTGTATATATACGTATATATACACACACACACATATATATATATATATATATATATATATATATATATATATATATATATATATACACACACATATATACATATATATATATACACACACACACAAAAATTCTCAGACATGTTCTTGTTCCTGTCTGGGGTTTGCCCAGTTTTCATCACCACGTTGGCCACTGCGAATTGGCGATGGTGGGAGACTTATGCCTGATCCCTCACAGCAAAACTAACTAAGTATGGGTGTCCCTAACTAGTAAAGCTTTCCTGATCATGGCTATACACAAAACTTTTTACCACGTCAAGATATTTCTACTCGGAAAGGGATATATATATATATATATATATATATATATATATATATATATATATATATATATATATATATATATATATATATATATATATATGCACCACGTAAAAATCACAGGGATAAGTGATGCTCAGATGTAAAAGAACCACAAGAAAAATTAAATAGAAAATATAATATTAAGACCTTACTAGCTTCGTGATACTTCTTCAGATGTAACACGAAAATTAATCTATATATATATATATATATATATATATATATATATATATATATATATATATATATATATATATATATATACAATTCCTTGAATCACCTTCCGAAGACTGACAAGCGCATCTGTCCTGGTTTTAATCCGAAGTTTGTTACTCCTTTGATCTTTTTATGATCATTTTTTTCCCCTCTCTCTCATGTTCGAAATTACTTATGACCTAGGCGTCCCTACTTCTGGCTCGGATGACATTCTCTCAGATCTTTTTTATAAGTTTATTTTTATCATCATTTAAATTCCTAATTTAGTTTTATCTTAAAACCTATTCAATTTTTAATGGCTCGGTTTGTCAGAGTTGCATCGCAACTATACTCGATTTTTTTTAATGAGGTGCATTTGCACCGACTCACAGCGGTGCCCTTTTAGCTCGGAAAAGTTTCCTATTATCTGATTGGTTAGAATTATTTTGTCCAATCAATCAGCGATCAGGAAACATTTCCGAGCTAAAAGGGTACCCCTGCGAGTCGGTGCAAATCTGCCTCACTAAAAAGAATTGACTATAGTATTCGGCCGTAGGATGAAAGACCAAACTGGATACTCTTAAATAAGTTTGTGTTTTACGGTTAAATTCTTGTTGTGACTTTATTCCTAGTATTTTATGACTTAAATCAAACAGTGCGGACTTTATAAACAAAAAAAAAAAAAAAAAAAAAAAAAAAAGTATATAAAACCACATAGAACATCTTAACTACCATTTAGGTAATGTTGTAAACAAAAAGATAATTTCCAACTTAAAATCTAGATTTTAAATAGTATTTATAAACTAATTATAAATATAACTTTAATGCCAGTTATCCTTATCGTTATCAACTCTAAAAATAACATTAATGTCGAGTTAACTATTACTATCACCACTCTTACTTGTTAAGGTACAACCCTACTTGATAAAGCAGGATGCTATAAGCCCAAGGTCTCCAACAGGGAAAAGAACACAGTAAGAGAGTAAATAAGGAAATAAATCAACTACAAGAGAAGACATTAACAAATAAATTAAAATATATTGAGAACAGTAACAATATTGAAATAAATCTTTCATATATAAACTATAAAATCTTTAACAAAACAAAATGAAGAAAAATAAGATAGAACAGTGTGCCCGAGTGTACACTCAAGCAAGAGAACTCTAATCCAAGACAGTGGAGGACCATGGTACAGAGGCTATAACACTACCGAAGGCTACAGAATAATGGTTTGCTTTTGAAGTCCCCTTCTCCTAGAGGAGTTGCTTATCATAGCTAAAGTCTCTTCTACCCTTACCAAGATGGACGTAACCAAAATAGCATACATTTGCAGATAATATATACCGATAATATATATATATATATATATATATATATATATATATATATATATATATATATATATATATATATATATATGTATATATATATATATATATATATATATATATATATATATAAATATATAAGTATATAATTACATCCATATATATCCCAGGATAAAGGACAAATAAACATTTCATAAAAACGAAATATTATCAAAAGTCAATGAGAAAACTTTAACTAATAGAGAAGCAGCTTCAGTAATGAACAGGAGATTGACATAAATCGACTATGAGTAGAAAGATACTGTATATATATTCATATATATACAGTATATATACCATTATATATATATATATATATATATATATATATATATATATATATATATATATATATATATATATATGCACACATATATATACCTACATATATAGATACATACATACATATATATATATATATATATGTATATATATGCATAGAAAATGTCAACTTATAATAAATACATATAAAACAACTCCCATTCACACAGCCGGAAACTATGCACTCAACCATGCACAGAGCCCCTCATTATTTTAGGTACCAAGCCTCTCAAAGCTATATATATACCCGATTTCCTTTTAAGGAGTCTTACGAAAAGGGAAGAGGAAGGACAGAAAATAAAAAAAAATGAAAAAAAATATATATAATAAAAACTAAGAGATAAAGGGAGAGAGAGACCTTTGGCAAACGATCATTCGCGGTCGCCTTGGGTTGCCTGTTTGGCAAGGACGATGAAAGATGGGAAGGAGAGAGGGGGAGAGGGGAGGAACACATGATGTGACGTCATCGTCTTTCGAAACCTATAAGATTATTTTTCATCCCGACAGAAATGTCATGACCGTGTTTGTTTTATGCAAGTAGTAACCTTGTTTAATCCTGTGTCATCTTTGAGTGCATCGCTTTACACACGCGCGCACACACACACACACACACACACATATATATATATATATATATATATATATATATATATACATATATATATATATATATATATATATATTTACAATATAGTATATTACATTATATTATATTATATTTTATCATATACTGTATATATATATATACACACACACATATATATATATATATATATATATATATATATATATATATATATATATATATATATATATATATAATGTTGTTAAATGTTCTTAAAATATTTTATTTTAAATATTAATTACTTTTTTTGTAGTTTACCTATTTCCTTTCCTCACTGGGCTATTTTTTCCTTGTTGGAGCCCTTGGGATTATAGCACCATGTTTTTCCAACTAGGGATATAACTTAGTTAGAAATCAAAATAATAATAATAATAATAATAATAATAATAATAAATTTATCTGCTGTTCCATAATCACAAAAAAACTAGAAAATTAAGATAATCATAATAATGAGCATCATAAACATACTAAATTTTTCAGACCAGGTCAATGACCAATGAACAGCATCATTGCTCAAGTTATTTATAAGACCATCTCCAGAAAAAAAAAATTTATATCTGACATGTGGATATTAGTTACCATCTCGAGGACAGATATTAAGTTAGATATGATTCATGGGTTGCAAAAATAGCTTAATAATTATAGTTTTATTTTGCGTAGGAATATTAGGCTTTACATAAACAAGAACTAGCTAATATGCATATATACATACACATTCGTACACACAAACAAACGCCTCCATATATA
>NC_090760.1:13247048-13249548 GCF_036898095.1 Palaemon carinicauda | reverse complement strand
ACAACAAATAGATTAGACAGTCTGTCATCCTACACCTACAGGATTCATATAACACAGAATCCTACAAGGACAAAAAGGAAATATCTTATTATTATTATAATTATTACTTGCTAAGCTACAACCCTAGTTGGAAAAGCAGGATGCTATAAGTCCAGGTCCTCCAACAGGGAAAACAGCCCAGTGAGGAAAGGAAAAAAGGAAAAATAAAATATTTTAAGAAGAGTAACAACATTAAAACAAATATCATCTATATAAACAATATAAACTTTAACAAAACAAGAGGAAGAGGAATTAGATAGAATAGTGTGCCCGAGAGTACACTCAAGCAAGAGAACTCTAACCCAAGACAGTGGAAGGCCATGGTACAGAGACTATAAATCTCTCTTATAATGGTTTACATTACATTCTTTTATATTACAGGTAAAGTGTTACCATTGTGTGATATTCTACAAAAAAGAATGGAAGAAAAATCCCCGACAATATATTTAATTGATATATAATATGCTTCCATTCAGATATTTTTAGAGTATATTTAATCAAGGGATTAAAAATATTCCAATTAAAAAAAAAAAAAGACACTTTTAAGGTACCGTATTCTAAAAAGAGAAATTCTTCAAAAAGCTTTTAATGTAAAGCGAAAGGTAATATTTATAGCATTTAAAGAATAAAAGTATCTTCAACGAGTTCATTAAAGTATAAAACTATATAAAATGTATTTAAAGGTATTTTCCCTGCTTGAAACCATTTCCAGATGAAGAAACACAAAAAAAAGACTAAGAGAACACATTTATTAAAATGTATTACGCTTCCAATCAGATACTTTTGGTGTAATGTTATAACAAAGAACTAAAAATTCCCATGAAATGAAAAACAAGGTAATGCCTAGACTAGCCTACAACATGTAATTAAAATGTATTGTTTCCATTCTGATACTTTTTACAATAATGTTATAACAAAGAACTGTAAAAATTCCCACGAAATGAAAAAAAAAAAAGGTAATGTTAGGTCTATCAGACAACATGTAATTAAAATGTATTGTTTCCATTCTGATACTTTTTACAATAATGTTATAACAAAGAACTGTAAAAATTCCCACGAAATTAAAAAAAAAAGGTAATGTTAGGTCTATTAGACAACATATAATTAAAATGTATTGTTTCCATTCTGATACTTTTTACAATAATGTTATAACAAAGAACTGTAAAAATTCCCACGAAATTAAAAAAAAAAGGTAATGTTAGGTCTATTAGACAACATATAATTAAAATGTATTGTTTCCATTCTGATACTTTTTACAATAATGTTATAACAAAGAACTGTAAAAATTCCCACGAAATGAAAAAAAGGTAATTTTAGGTCTATTAGACATGTAATTAAAATGTATTGTTTCCATTCTGATACTTTTTACAATAATGCTATAACAAAGAACTGTAAAAATTCCCACGAAATGAAAAAAAAGGTAATGGTAGGTCTATTAGACATGTAATTAAAATGTATTGTTTCCATTCTGATACTTTTTACAATAATGTTATAACAAAGAACTGTAAAAATCCCCACGAAATAAAAAAGGGTAATGTTAGGTCTATTAGACAACATGTAATTAAAATGTATTGTTTCCATTCATATACTTTTTAGAATAGTTTTATAACAAAGAACTGTAAAAATTCCCACGAAATAAAAAAAAAAAATAGTAATGTCAAGATTAGGCAACAACATGTATTAAAATGTATTGTTTCCATTCATATACTTTTTAGAATAATGTTATAACAGAGAACTGTAAAAATTCCCACGAAAAAAAAAAAAAAAAAAAAGGTAATGTTAGGTCTATTAGACATGTAATTAAAATGTATTGTTTCCATTCTGATACTTTTTACAATAATGTTATAACAAAGAACTGTAAAAATTCCCACGAAATTAAAAAAGAAAAAAAAGGTAATGCTAGGTCTAGGCGACAACAATTAAAATGTATCATTTTTCCATTCAAATACTTTTTAGAATAACGTTACTAAAAAGGACTGTAAAAATTCCCACGAAATGGAAAAAAAAGGTATTGTTAGGTCTATTAGACAACATGTAATTAAAATGTATTGTTTCCATTCTGATACTTTTTACAACAATGTTATAACAAAGAACTGTAAAAATTCCCACGAAAAGAAAAAAAAAAGTAATGTTAGGTCTCTAAGACAACATGTAATTAAAATGTATCATTTTTCCATTCTGATACTTTTTACAATAATGTTATAACAAAGAACTGTAAAAATTCCCACGAAATTAAAAAAAGGTAATGCTAGGTCTAGGCGACAACAAGTAATTAAAATGTATCATTTTTCCATTCAAATACTTTTTAGAATAACGTGTGAAGAGCCGAGAAAGGGTTGTGAACTCAAAGGCAGGATGCAATCGACTGAGTACTATATTAAAGAACACTCTCCTTTATATACAAAATCTCAAGGAAGCAACAGGAAAATACATGTTCGAGGAAATGACAATGTTACAGAGG
>NC_090760.1:13239548-13242048 GCF_036898095.1 Palaemon carinicauda | reverse complement strand
AATAAAAATATCTGCAACGAGTCCATTAACGTATAAAAGATATATAAAATGCATTTAAAGGTATTTCCCCTACTTATTACTATTTCCGAATGAAAAAAAAAACACCAGGTTAAAAAAAAAAACACTTTCAAAGCATCTAGTTTTACGGGGCAAGCTCCTTTGATTTACGCCAAGTCCTAAATAGAAGGATTTATGTACACACCTGCTCACAGTTCTTCTTTTAATCTCATCCCTCACTTACATCAGACGTATGTGTGTTCAGAAGGGCGTGCGTGGGCGTATAGGTGGGTGGGTGGGCGGCTTATGAGAATCTGTTTACCGTGAGAACTCGAACGTCATTTTTCACGACCGACTGACAGAAAGATAACATGTTTAGCCTTATGAAAATATGGCGGGGGGCAGGGGGGGCCCGGGGGCGGGGGGGGGAGGGAAAGTAAGGTCTACAGGAGAGGATTCACCTATATCAGTGTCTTAGATATGAAAACAAATAGAACCTTGAGGAAATCGACGATCTTATGTAAGCGGAGAAATAATATTGCGTTGATTGACGTTATCCCTAGATTTTGTTGGAAGAGAAAATAGCGTTGCTAAAAGTGATAGTTGGTGTCATAGTGAAAAGCTAAATCGATATTTAGGAAGTTGGTGCCAATCAGATGAAAAATAATTCAAGACTATCACCATATAGAATGCAATATGTATGTATATATATATATATATATATATATATATATATATATATATATATACATATATATATATACATATACAGTATATATATATATATATATATATATATATATATATATACATGTGTGTGCGTGTGTGGGTGTGTGTATAAGCGTAATACACGTGTATTATAAACCTGTATCTTTTAAAAATGCACAGTATAAATATTTATTCAAATATAAATAATTATATATTTTACTTGTGTTTATATACATATATATATGAATACATATATATATATATATATATATATATATATATATATATATATATTAATATATATATATAACACCCTAACACAAGCAATCCAAGTGTTCCAATTAAAGAGAGAGAGAGAGAGAGAGAGAGAGAGAGAGAGAGAGAGAGAGAGAGAGAGAGAGAGAGAGAGAGACAGAGACAGAGAGACGTGCAAAAATAAATTTCTTGGGTTCAAGCACCTTAATAATACCCCCTTTTAACCAACAACCTTGGACCAGTCTCGCACCAGACGTTGGGAATCTCAGCTTCTGTGCACGGTACAAGCAGCTAGCTGTACGTGCTTGCGTGCGTTTGGGCAGGCGTGCTTGGGGCTGTGCTTCCGCGTGTAGACAGGTGTTTGAGTGTGCTTGCGTGCGATCAAACAGGTATGCATGTATGTGCTTTAGTTTATTATTATTATTAAAAGAAGTTTTACCAGCCCAATGAGTCAAACTTGACTCTCACAGGGCTGGCCCGAAAAAAATCGGGATATAAAGAATTATAAGATTATCAAAATTCAATTGATACGGAAAAAAAAATAAATATATGAAAATATAATAATTATATATACGTATATACGGTATATACTTATAATCTTTAAATATTCTAAATATGGGTGAATAGGTGGATGAATATATATATATTTATATATATATATATATATATATATATATATATATATATATATATGAAATCTGAGTTATAAAAATAATTAACTATATATTAAATCTATGTAATTTAAAATGAATTAGTAGTAAAAGGTAGGTCTGTATATAAGGGCTCTTTCTGAGTGGGGATACCTTAACGTGATGAAAGTGTTTGGGTATTGTCATGATCAGTAAACCTGTACTAGTCAGGGACAGCTATACTAGGTTGGTTTGCTGTGAGCCATTAGACTAGTCTCTCGCCATCACTAATCAGCCGTCAATCTGTGATGATAACTGGCCAAACCACATTAATGAATAAAGACATGTCTGAGGCCTTTGCCCTGCAGTGGACTAGAAAAGGCAGCATTTGTTGTTGATGTTATAGGTTTTCTGTGAGTGATCAGACTAAAGTCTCCCACCATCACCCATCCTCTGTTGATCAGCGTGATGAAAACTGGCCAAACCACAGACATGAATAAGGACATGTCTGAGGCCTTTGCCCTGCAGTGGACTAGAAAAGGAAGCAATTTTTTGTTGATGTATGTTTTCTGTGAGCGATCAGACTAAAGTCTCCCACCATCACCCATCCTCTGTTGATCAGCGTGATGAAAACAGGCCAAACCACAGACATGAATAAGGACATGTCTGAGGCCTTTGCCCTGCAGTGGACTAGAAAAGGAAGCATTTGTTTTTGGTGTTGTAGATTTTCTGTGAGTGATCAGACCAAACTCTCCCACCATCACACATCCTCTGTTGATCAGCATAATGAAAACTGGCCAAACCACAGACATGAATAAGGACATGTCTGAGGCCTTTGCCCTGCAGTGGACTAGAAAAGGAAGCATTTTATGTTGATGTAGATTTTCTGTGAGTGGTCAGACTAAAGTCTC
>NC_090760.1:13227048-13234548 GCF_036898095.1 Palaemon carinicauda | reverse complement strand
TCGAAATCAATAAGAGGACCACACTTAAAAAGGTAGGAAGTAAATTGAGTGACAAGATTTGGATTTCACAAGGATATGGAAAAGACTATTTTACATTCATGTTAAATCTTTAATTCATCTAGTTCCAAATATTTCTGAAGATCTTGCAGATGTAGGGAACAGGTCAAGACCTAAAAACGTAAAATCATGATGAGCCAACAAAGACCCCCTTCTAGACCCAAGTAAGACCTGGAGGTGTAAGATCGTGTCTGATGTCTCAGGGACCCCTTTCCCTAAATAAATCCCTAGCTCACAACAAGACAGCGATCGTTTTTTTTTTTCTTTTTTTTTTATGAAAATGAACTACGGGCTCAACAACGTTGTAACTCAGTGCCCATAACCATCATAAAATTATGAGTATATCTTGACAAAACATAATTTTCTATCACTGAAACATCCACACTAATAGGTAACCTTCACGTTTAAAGGCTGCTCATGAATGGCAGTGGCAAAGGACAGTGACAATGCCATAGAGGCTGACCATATATCCGTATGATCAGCGCCCAAACCACCTCTCCACCCAACCTACGACCGGGAAGGCCCAGGCAATGGCTGCTGATAACTCAGCAGGTAGACCCAAAGTCTCCCTTAGCTCACAAGGATGGTGAGGTTGCAGACGCTACAAGAAACCACAGAGTTTGAGCGTGACTCGATCTCCCGTCCAGCAGAACGTCAGGCAGGGATTTTTCCAATCGGCAGCCACAACACTGAGGTGATAACAAGTCTTCATACAGTAATTGAAGTAAAGAAATCACTCGAATATGTTTGTATTATATCAGACACGCATTGCTTCCAATGTACTGAATGAGTAGAGTTCTCTTGCTCGAGGGTACACTTGGGCACGCTATTCTTTCTTATTTCTCTTCCTCCGGTTTTTTTTTTCAAATTCTTATAGTTTATATATAAAAGATTTAATTTAATGTTGTTATTGTTCTTAAAATATATTATTCAAATTATTCATTACTTCTATTGTAGTTTATTAACTTATTCATTTCCTTTCCTCACTGGGCTATTTTCCCTGTTGGTGTCCTTGATGCTTTTCCAACTAGAGTTGTAGCTTAGCTAATAATAATAATAATAATAATAATAATAATAATAATAGTAATAATAATATTGATGATAATAATAATAATAATAATAATAATAATAATAATAATAATAATAATAATAATAATAATAATGGCAGATGAATATAAAAAAATAACTTCCAAAAGGAGTCATATCATGTTGCTACGCAGTGACAAGCTTGAACCGTCACTACGGGCTAAAAAAATATTTACATTATGATTAAAATCAACGAGATTCTGGGTTTGAACATGAAAAAGAACTCTACCATAAAATCTGAACGATGTAAGTAAACATCTTTTTACTTTGCGTATATTTCTACAGCTTTGTAAACATCCATATAACCAGTCAGTTGACAGTCAATTGTGGTGGCCGATGTGGTAACGTCCCTGACTGGTGAACGCCAGACAGGGGTTCGAGTCCCGCTCAAACTCGTTAGTTCATTTGGTCGCTTCAATCTCACAATCCTTGTGAGCTAAGGATGGGGGGATTGGGGGAGCCTATAGGACTATCTGCTGAGTCATTAGCAGCCATTGCCTGGCCATCCCTGGTCATAGCTTTGGTGGAGAGGGGGGTTTGAGCACTGAATATATGTATATGTATATATATATATATATATATATATATATATATATATATATATCATATATATATACATATATATATACATATATATATATGTATATATGTATATATATATATATATATATATATATACATATATGTATATATATATATATATACATATATGTATATATACATATATATATATATATATATATATATATATATATATATATATATATATATATATATATGACCGGCCTTTACAACTTTTAAAAAGAAAAGCCAAGACGTAAACAAACGCGCAAAGCCAGACCACGAATGTTTGTCTTGAGAAAAGATAAAGCCATTGATGCTGAGATTTGGACGTATAAATGAGATCACAGAGATAGGTGGCAATCTATGAGAGCAAGACAATACTGACCAGGCTGACATGAGTCTTTTTATTGTTTATATATGACATATGTTTTTGACGTTGTTAATAGTTTATATAGGACATATCTGTTTTGACGCTGTTACTGTTTTTAGAATGATATATTGTTAATTTATTCTCATCATTTATTTCTTTCCTTATTTCCTTTCCTCACTGGGCTATTTTTCCCTGTTGGAACCCTTGGGCTTATAGCATCTTGCTTTTCCAACTAGGGTTGGAGCTTGGCTAGTAATAATAATAATAATAATAATAATAATAATAATAATAATAATAATAATAATAATAAGTAAACAGATCAGATTAAATGAAACAGAAGAAGCGATAAATCTGAGAAGGATATATGAATCATTCAGAGCGCATAGTGAGCATGAATTTGCTTATGAAATGTGATAAGAAAACTGGAGATGACTGAATAAGAATAGGAGAAAAACAAACTTATTATTTAGAAATAAGTGAAAATTAAACCGGAAAACACAAATAAGAGAAAAATTAAACCGGAATCTACAAATGTGAGAAAAATAAAACCGGAACCTTTAAAAAAGAAAAAAATTAAACCGGAATCTACAAACAAGAGAAAAATTAAACCTGAATATACAAATAAGAGAAAATTTACACCAAAATAAATAAATAAAAGAAAAACTAATAAGAAAAAAAATTAATCACAATATACAAATAAGATAGATTAGTGGCTTGAAATTACCCTCAAGCAAGAGAACTCTAACCCAAGACAGTGGAAGACCATGGTACAGAGGCTATGGCACTACCCAAGATTATAGAACAAAGGTTTGATTTTGGAGTGTATTTCTAGAAGAGCTGTTTAGCGAGACTATCCCCTCAAAAAAGAGCTAAGAGACAGTGAAAGGCAATGGCACATAGGCTATGGCACTACCCAAGAATAGAGAACAAAAGTTTCATTTTGGAGTGTCCTCCTAAAAGAGCTGCTTATCAAAGCTAAACAACACATTCATAAATCCAGCTATCAAATGGATCCAATTTCTTCCCCGGCAAAGTACAGAGACGAGACTACCTCCTCAAAAACGAGCTACAATTGATTGATTGATTGATTGAAAGTTTTCTGGCATCCTGACATCTAAGGTCATTGACACCGATAGCATTTATTATATATGAAAAATAAAAGAGAATTCAATTAAAACCATAAAAGTTAAGTCATTATAATAATTAAATAGTTTTCAGAAGACCCGCTTCTGAAATAAATCTAAAAATCCCGCTCGCATAGTAGGACACATCATGTCCAAGAATCTTGGCAAGGATGAACCTTCCATCCTCACCCTCAAACAGATATCTATTTCTCAAGTTAGTAAAATTAGGGCATTCGGTCAACAAATGCCTCACTGTTAAAGGTACTAAACAGTCCTCGCAATACGGTTGGTGTTGGCCCTTCAGCAGAAACTCGTGTGTCAACCGTGTGTGAAGAGACAACCAAAACTCAAAAAGAGACTTTTCTCAGAAGCAAATCTAAGCACCGTGTGAAGAGACAACCAAAACTCAAAAAAGAGACTTTTCCCAGAAGCAAATCTAAGCACCGTGTGAAGAGACAACCAAAACTCAAAAAAAGAGACTTTTCCCAGAAGCAAATCTAAGCACCGTGTGAAGAGACAACCAAAACTCAAAAAAAGAGACTTTTCCCAGAAGCAAATCTAAGCACCGTGTGAAGAGACAACCAAAACTCAAAAAAGAGACTTTTCCCAGAAGCAAATCTAAGCACCGTGTGAAGAGACAACCAAAACTCAAAAAAAGAGACTTTTCCCAGAAGCAAATCTAAGCACCGTGTGAAGAGACAACCAAAACTCAAAAAAGAGACTTTTCCCAGAAGCAAATCTAAGCACCGTGTGAAGAGACAACCAAAACTCAAAAAAAGAGACTTTTCCCAGAAGCAAATCTAAGCACCGTGTGAAGAGACAACCAAAACTCAAAAAAGAGACTTTTCCCAGAAGCAAATCTAAGCACCGTGTGAAGAGACAACCAAAACTCAAAAAAGAGACTTTTCCCAGAAGCAAATCTAAGCACCGTGTGAAGAGACAACCAAAACTCAAAAAAAGAGACTTTTCCCAGAAGCAAATCTAAGCACCGTGTGAAGAGACAACCAAAACTCAAAAAAGAGACTTTTCCCAGAAGCAAATCTAAGCACCGTGTGAAGAGACAACCAAAACTCAAAAAAGAGACTTTTCCCAGAAGCAAATCTAAGCACCGCGTGAAGAGACAACCAAAACTCAAAAAAGAGACTTTTCCCAGAAGCAAATCTAAGCACCGCGTTAAGAGACAACCAAAACTCAAAAGAGACTTTTCCCAGAAGCGAATCTAAGCACCGTGTGAAGAGACAACCAAAACTCAAAAGAGACTTTTCCCAGAAGCGAATCTAAGCACCGTGTGAAGAGACAACCAAAACTCAAAAGAGACTTTTCCCAGAAGCGAATCTAAGCACCGCGTGAAGAGACAACCAAAACTCAAAAGAGACTTTTCCCAGAAGCGAATCTAAGCACCGCGTGAAGAGACAACCAAAACTCAAAAGAGACTTTTCCCAGAAGCGAATCTAAGCACCGTGTGAAGAGACAACCAAAACTCAAAAGAGACTTTTCCCAGAAGCGAATCTAAGCACCGTGTGAAGAGACAACCAAAACTCAAAAGAGACTTTTCCCAGAAGCGAATCTAAGCACCGTGTGAAGAGACAACCAAAACTCAAAAGAGACTTTTCCCAGAAGCGAATCTAAGCACCGTGTGAAGAGACAACCAAAACTCAAAAAAGACTTTTCCCAGAAGCGAATCTAAGCACCGTGTGAAGAGACAAGCAAAACTCAAAAAGAGACTTTTCCCAGAAGCAAATCTAAGCACCGTGTGAAGAGACAACCAAAACTCAAAAAGAGACTTTTCCTAGAAGCAAATCTAAGCACCGCGTGAAGAGACAACCAAAACTCAAAAAAGAGACTTTTCCCAGAAGCAAATCTAAGCACCAGCCCCAGAAACACCTTCGCAACGCGACAGAACCGATTTAAGTGCAACCCGTTACTGCGATATAATTGGTGTTCGCGAATGGCAGGAGATCCGACATTGCAAATAACGTCAGTTGCCACAAGAGCAATGACTTGCGAAAACTCTTGGCAACTCAGAGAAGGCTCTGAAATGGCACTTACTTTCTCTCTCTCTCTCTCTCTCTCTCTCTCTCCTCTCTCTCTCTCTCTCTCTCTCTCTCTCTCTCTCTCTCTCTCTCTCTGTATATATCTATTTACTGGACATCATTGTTTGCAATATCAATAATAAAAATTTTTTTCTTATTGAATTTATTTAATTGCCAAATAAGTATATTTTGTGATTAAGAGCGTTTGTTAAATGACAAATGATCATTCTCTCTCTCTCTCTCTCTCTCTCTCTCTCTCTCTCTCTCTCTCTCTCTCTCTCTCTCTCTCTCTCTCTCTGTATATATCTATTTACTGAACATCATTGTTTGCCATATCAATCATAGAAAATTTTTTTTATTGAATTTATTTAATTGCCAAATAAGTATATTTTGTGATTAAGAGCGTTTGTTAAATGACAAATGATCATTCTCTCTCTCTCTCTCTCTCTCTCTCTCTCTCTCCTCTCTCTCTCTCTCTCTCTCTCTCTCTCTCTCTCTCTCTCTCTCTCTCTCTCTCTCTCGTACAGATCTTTTATAAAACTTTTCGTCTCTTGCATCCTTAAATAGAAAATATACATAAAAACCTACAAGCATTATAGGTAATAGTAGGGATTTGAGGTGCAAACAGCCAAAGTAATAGTCATGGTTTGCGTCTGTTAGGTCTGTGGGTCGTTCCAGGCTTACCACCCACTAGTAGACCCAACTGTAATAACAGCATCTGCCTTGGTCAAAAGACCCCTACAAGCTCATCCATAAAGATTTACTAAGAAGTCGGAAGACTGTTACCTTTAACAATACATATGTCTGAGGTTTGACCAGTTTTCATCATCGCGGTGGTCAACTGCGGATTGGTGATGGTGGGAGACTTTAGTATGTTCGCTCACAACAAACCAACCTGGCATTGATGGCCCTGACTAGTACAGCTTTGTTGATCATGGCGATACGCTAACCTTTTCAGCCCGTTATGGTATCCCCACTCAGAAAGGGATATATATACACATACATATATATATATATATATATATATATATATATATATATATATATATATATATATATATATATATTTATATATATATATATATTTATATATATATATATATATATATATATATATATATATATATATATATGAACAAGGCATATATTGAGAAGGACAGACAATAGATGTGCATTAAGAATAAGAGAATGAGTCCCTAAAGATTGTAAAAGAAGCAAGGGAAGGAAGATAAGACGATGAACTGACGAACTAAGAAAGTTTGCGGTTGTTAACTGGTACAGGCAGACCATAATCAGACGTAATTAGAAGGACATGTCTGAGGCCTTTGTTCTGCAGTGGACTAGTAACAGCTGATATATATATATATATATATATATATATATATATATATATATATATATATATATATATATATATATATATATTATTACCAGCTAAAGCTACAATCCTAGTTGCAAAAGCAAGATGCTATTAGCCCAAGGACTCCAACAGGGAAAAATAGCCCAGTTAGGAAAGGAAACAAGGAAATAAATAAACTACAAGAAAATTAATAACAATAAAAATGAAATATTCTAAGATCATTAATAACATTGAATTAGATCTATCATATATAAACTATGAAAAAACTTCATCAAAACAAGAGGAAGAGAAACAATATAGATACATGCACTAATACCAGATATTATAATTCTGATCATCCTCTACATTCAGATCTTCCCGGACAGTTCCATCCTGTTCGCAATACTAGGCAGGCAGTTAATTCTAATGGCCAGGCCTTCTCCATCATGAGGTCCAATACTACACAGTATTCTAGAAGATTTATTCCCCCTGTGACCAAGTTGTGGAATGATCTTTCTAATCAGGTAATTGAATCGATAGAACTTCAAAAGTTCAATCTGCAGCAAATGATTTTATGTTCAACAGGCTGACATAAGTCTTTTTATAGTTTATATATGAAATATGTTTCGATTTTACCGTTTTTAAAATATTTTATTAATTGTTAATTATTTCTCATATCGTTTATTTATTTCCTTACTTCCTTTCCTCACGGGGCTATTTTCCCTGTTGGAGTCCTTGGGCTTATAGTATCTTGCTTTTCCAACTAGGGTTGTAGTTTAGCTAATAATAATAATAATAATAATAATAATAATAATAATAATAATAATGTTAATAATATGGTATCTGTGTTAGGGCTGGTACCCTTCTACCTAATGTGATTCAGATAAATCTTAATAACTCTTATAACAAGCTCACTGACGCAAAACC
>NC_090760.1:13217048-13222048 GCF_036898095.1 Palaemon carinicauda | reverse complement strand
TTTATTAAATGATAGATATTCTTAAGTTTGTTACTAATGTTGAAACTGACATCATGTCTTTCATCACAGTTTATATATGATAGATGTTATTAATGATGTTACTGATAATAAAAGTAACTGGAATCTGGAACTTCAGAAGTTCAAACTTGCAGAGAATGTTTTTTTTTATTATTATTATTAATCAGGCCACTGTATAATTTATCAAATGATAAATTTTCCTAACGTTGTTATCAATGTTAAAACTGACAACATGTCTCTCTTCATAGTTTATATATGATAGATCATTTTAATGATGTCACTAATCTCAAAATTAATTGGAATCTTTGGAACTTCAAAAGTTCAAGCTCATAGCGAATGTTTTCCTCTTGATCAGATTGACGTAATTCTCTTTAAATCATATGATCGATTTTTTAACGTTGTTACTAATGTTAAAACTGACATTAAGTCTCTCTTTATAGTGTATATATGATAGATCTTATGATTTTATGCTAATTATTCATTACGACTTTTTATTTATTTCCTAATTTCCATTCCTCACTGGGTTATGTTTCCCTGATGGAGCCCTTGGGGTTATAACATCCTGCTTTTTCAACTAGGGTTGCAGGTTGGTTAGTAGCAATAATAATAATAATAATAATAATAATAATACTTCATGATCATCTGCAAAATGCGACATAGTTAGGTTAGCTTAGATTAGGTGAATGTGATTTGGGTCTCATGAATGGATAGTCAATACACAATTGTTTCCTGATTAATTGATTTTGGGTAAAGATCATAAAAAACATTTCTAGTTACAAATAAAATGTAATAAGTTTCGGCTTCAAAATCTACAAACACAGAAATACACACGATTTAAAACCTTAAGAAGAATAATCACAAAAATATACTGCATTCAAAAACCAATTGGCTGCGAAACAGCGCACATCCAAAATACCGTGGATATATACAGATCAAAAATAGAAAAATAGAAAAACGAAAAGAAATATAAGTAATAAAAATGACATAAGCTTAAACTTAAGCAACTCCTCAACTTAATAAAATAAGCCTATTTTGATTCAAGCAGCTAATTACTTAACTAGTACTTAGTCCACTATGGTTGGCATGAGGTTTGCAACCTCATTCTGAAACATCTGCCCAGAACCTATATTATTATATGTGTATGCATATATATATATATATATATATATATGTATATATACAGTATATAATATATGTGTAAACAAATTTGCGTACGTATCTAAACTCCCAAATGTAACTAAATTCTTTACCCATGCTGTCTTTCATTGGATTCATATATACATACACACTCACACACACACACATATACTGTATGTATATGTATGTATATGTATATGTATATATATATATATATATATATATATATATATATATATATATATATATATATAATCCTAGTATGGGTTGCCCTGACAAGTACAGCTTTGCTGATGGTAATACAAAAAACCCTTACTCCACATTAAGGTATCCCCACTCAGAGAGGGATTCACTGTATATATATATATATATATATATATATATATATATATATATATATATATATATATATATATATATATATGTAGTGTGTGTGTGTGAGTACGAATTAATACATCCACACGTATCTAAGAGTGCTCACTTCCCCAACCCACCTATTCGCTCTTTCATTTGGTTCCAAATGGCCATACCCCGTTATGTATAACATGTGCCCCCAAGAAGAAGAACTAGTGGTAACTGCAGTCTCCTCCTTTGGCACAAGAACAAGAAGCAACGTCACAGGTCTGCCCAAGAGCAGTCAGTAGATCATGTGAATGGGCCTCTGACGTTTGCTCTTCCTATTCGCTGAGGATTTTTAAGTCTTTATACCCACCCGGACGCCAAGGTCAGTTATTGTTCACTAGTGTACGCGGCCCGTCATAAAAATGATTGCTAAATGTTTAGTTAAAGGTCAATTAGTGTTAACTTGTTAACCAGTGCACGCGGCCCGTTATAAATGACGGCTAAATATTTAGATAAAGGTCAATTATTGTTAACTATTGTACACAACCCGTCATAAGTGACAGCTAAATATTTATATAAAGGTCAATTTATTGTTAACTAGTAAACACAACCCGTCATAAAAATGACGGCTAAAGGTTTAGATAAAGGTCAATTATTGTTAACTAGTGTACACGACCCGTCATAAAAATGACGACTAAATATTCCGATAAATTAAGGTCAATTTATTGTTAACTAGTATACACAACCCGTCATAAAAATGACGGCTAAATATTTATATAAAGGTCAATTTATATATATATATATATAATATATAAATATATACACACATAAATATATATATATATATATATATATATATATATATATATATATATATATATAGTATACCCAGACACTTGCTCTTTATCTCTTTATTATAAAGTTGAGATAAGAAAGTTATGTTTTATGTATAGGTATACTTCCCTTAAACTTTACACTATGCACTTTCCTTTAAGCAACAATCTATATTTTAATGTGAATAAAGAAAGGCAAAATCAAATGGAAGACAAATAAAAAAATAAATAAAAATCTTCAAATAAAAAGATAAATAAAAATCTTACAGACAAAAACTGAAAATAGAAAGTTATATAAAAAGATACATGAAATATCGCGACAGAAAACAACTTTAACCCCAATATTGAAATCATCGATTGATGTAATTATTCAACACTATTTATTATTATTATTATTATTATTATTATTATTACTAGCTAAGCTACAACCCTAGTTGGAAAAGCAAGATGCTATAAGCCCAAGGGCTCCAACAGGGAAAAATAGCCCAGTAAGGAAAGGAAATAAGGAAATGAATTAACGACTCCTAAAAGCCGACGAGAAGGCAAAACAGCAACCAAAGAACAAAAGTTAGAAACAAACCCCAAGAGGGAAAAATAGCCCAGTGAGGAAAGGAAATGCGGAAATAAATAAATGACGTCTAAAAGTCGACGAGAAGGCAAAATAGCAACCAAAGAACAAGAGTTAGAAACAAACCCCAAGAGACGACAAATGTCAACGAGTGTGCAACAGGAAATTCCTGGTGACGAAATAAATCACATGAAAAATTGGCATTGAAGAGAACTACGCCAAGAAACTATTATAAAGATATAGGAACCTATTTATCTTTGGAGTTTGTCCCAACACAGTAGCCCAGATTACCAGATTGATTTCATAAAAGATTTTCTGAACGCCATGCAAGGTGGGTGAATTAATCTATATGTCTCGTAAAGTTGGTGTTAATGATTTGTAATACAAAAAAAAGCCTTGGAGGAGAACATGCCTTTAATAATTATCTAGTTACAATACCTACGTAAGATGTATTTTAAAAATGAAAACACCTTTCAGGAGAACCTGCCTTTATTATTATCATTATCATTACTTGCTAAGCCACAACCCTAGTTGGAAAAGCAGGATGCTATGAGCCCAAGGGCTCCAACAGGGAAACATAGCCCAGTGAGGAAAGGAAACAAGGGAAAATAAATAATTTTAAGAATAGCGACAACCCCTAAACTAAAAAAAACTTTAACAAAACAAGAGGAAGGGAAATTAGATAGAATAGTGTGCCCGAGTGTACCCTCAAGCAAGAGAACTCTAACCCAAGACAATGGAAGACCATGGTACAGAGGCTATGGAACTACCCAAGACTAGAAAACAATGGTTTGATTTTAGAGTGTCCTTCTAGAAGAGCTACTTACCATGGCTAAAGTCTCTTCTACTCTTACCAAGAGGAAAGTTGCCACTGAACAATGACATTGTATTAGTTAACCCCCTGAGTGAAGAATTGTTTGGTAATCTCAAGTGTTGTCAGTTGTATGAGGACAGGGGAAAACTGTAAAGAATAGGCCAGACTATTCGGTGTATGTGTAGACAAAGGGAAAGTGAACCGTAACCAGAGAAAAGGATCCAATGTACTACTGTCTGGGCAGTCTAGTTACAATACCTACAGATGTAATTTCAAAAACTTGGTGTCCATGCTGTGTAACATCACAAATACTTCTATTTCTAAAGGTTATTACTTTAGAATAATAATATATTCAGTCACTTAAAATCATTAGACCTGTTATGAAAGATTTGTTTAAACAATATTTGCCTTAATACCCATAACCAGAATAAATCTTTCAATATATTCAGTCAGATAAATAAAGATTTGTATCAACTATATTTATCATAACACCCATAACCAGAATAAATCTTACTAGATTTTCATCCGGATAAATAAAGATTTGTATCAACTATATTTATCATAATACCCATACCCAGTATAAATTTTTCAAGATATTCATCCCGATAAATAAAGATTTATACCAACTATATTTACCATAACACCCATAACCAGAATAAATATTTCAAGATATTCAATCAGATAAATAAAGATTTATATCAACTATATCTATCATAACACTCATAACCAGAATAAATTTTTCAATTATTCATCCAGATAAATAAAGATTTGTATCAACTATATCATAACACCCATAACCAGAATAAATATTTCAAGATATTCATCCCGATAAATAAAGATTTGTATCAACAATATTTATCATAACACCCATAACCAGAATAAAGCTTTCAAGATATTCATCCACATAAATAAAGATTTGTATCAAATATATCATAACACCCATAACCAGAATATATCTTCTAATATATTCAGCCCCATTAATAAAGATTTCTATCAACTATATTTATTATAACACCCATAACCAGAATAAATCTTTCAAGATATTCATCCAGATAAATAAAGAATTGTATCAACTATATTTATCATAACACCCATAACCAGAACCAGAATAAATCTTTCAAGATATTCATCCAGATAAATAAAGATTTATACCAACTATATTTACCACAACACCCATAACCAGAATAAATCTTTAATGATATTCATCAAGATAAATAAAGATTGATATCAACTATATTTATCACAATACCCATAACCAGAATAAATCTTTCAAGATATTCAGTCATGT
>NC_090760.1:13194548-13212048 GCF_036898095.1 Palaemon carinicauda | reverse complement strand
AAGTAGAGGTTCAAGTCCAAGGCACCATCCACAGTTGCCACTACCACTCTCTGCCCACGCCGGTCAGGATCTCGCCGGATGCCAGCAAATCTGGGTGCCAACGCTGGCGGCCCACACAAGTCACAAAACCAGCAACCTCCTCCGCTGCTTCTTCTTCTGCTGCTGCTGCTAGCTACGGTCTCGCTGCTATCAGCATTGCAGCAGTGGCAACACCAGAAGCAGCAGCACCCTAGGGCAACGCCTGGGCTTTGAGCGCCGAAGATGAGCCGGAGGTGGCCATGTTCCTTCAAGAGGGAAAGAGAAACATGAGGACCTTAGGGTTCAATTTTGCCTTGGGAGTCGACCCCTTGCGAAGATCACGGAGGTGTAAATAAAAGAGAGAGGAAGAGAAATCCGATTTAGGAGTATAAAATAGTATAAAATAAACAGAGGGAGAGAGAGATAAAGAGACACACACACATAGACACATACACAGAGACACACATAAGCCACGAGGTACACTAAAAATACCGCCACGCTGCTGGTACCAGGAGTCTGGCACCCAATACCCCCCCCCCCCCCCTCCCCCCTTGCAGATCTCACCCTACCCAGCGCTCTTCCGTCCAACATCCTCGCTCCCTTCCGGCCATTTTCTCACCTTACACACACGCACGTACAAACGCACACGTAAGACATACAAGACATACGA
This sequence comes from Palaemon carinicauda, assembly GCF_036898095.1. Taxonomy (NCBI): domain Eukaryota; kingdom Metazoa; phylum Arthropoda; class Malacostraca; order Decapoda; family Palaemonidae; genus Palaemon; species Palaemon carinicauda. The sequence continues at coordinate 13,211,360 of NC_090760.1, read as the reverse complement.
GGTGATTTTCATAAGCTTGAAGATGTAGAGACGAATCAATCGAACAAACTTTTCAAAATTGTCATATTTGATTGGATCTCATCGTCAACCAATTATCAGGATTTATTATGATGTGAAAATACAAGATGTAACGACAGCATCAATGCCTCGATTGAAGAGGTTGCCTCGTGACATACATGGGCACCTTGCAAAGATAACATTTGGAATTCATTCAAGGATCTTTAATTGTAGTGATGACAGTGGAACGAAAATAAACCAATGACGTGTTATTGTCTGCCTATAACCAAAAATAATTAATCCTAGCTTTGTTATTAACCGCACTCTTAACCTCTACTATCCAATGAAGCTTCAATTACACATTTGCCGATTTTGAATATTAATACCAGATCCAATTTCAATATGACATTTTTTTTCATACAACACTTATCAACGCTTTTTATTTTTCTTACTTGCCCCAATTTCTTTTCAGGGCCAATATTCTTTTACTTCTAGTCACCTCATCTTCCTTGTCTGACCCTCTCATCTTTCTTTTCTGGCCTTCTCCTCTTTCTTTCTTTTTGGCCCCTTATATTTCTTGTATGGTCCTATCATCTTTCTTGTCTGGCCCACTCCTCTTTCTTTCTTTTTGGCCCCTTATCTTTCCTTTCTGGCTCTCTCATCTTTCTTTCCTAGCCCTCTCACCATTCTATATTGGTCCCTTCCACTTTCTTTACTGTCCCCTCATCTTTCTTTTCCGGTCTTCGCATCTTCCTTTTCTGGTCTTCTCATCTTTCTTATCTGGTCTTCTCGTCTTTTTTTTCTGCTCCCCTCCTCTTTCTTTTCCGGCCCTCTCATCTTTCTATATTAGTCCCCTCCTCTTTCATATCTGGTACCCTCATCTTACTTTTCTGACCCTTTCATTTTTCATTCCTGGTCCCATCATCTTTCTTTTCTGACACCCTCATCTTTCTCGTGCTTGCACCGTAATAGGTTTAAATTAAGACTACTGGGTTCCAATCCATCGACCTCCACATAAAAATATCAGACTTACTTTAGACTTCTCACGCTTTTTCTTATTGACAAACTGCCAGACTCGATTGCAAGTTCCAAGCACACAACCTCAGTGATGAGGTTGTTAACCTCACGGCCAGTCAACCTTGAACTCAGATTGAGCTTATAAAATGCACTATACTCAATTTCTTTTAATGAGACGCATTTGCACCGACTCGCAGCGGTGCCCTTTTAGCTCCGAAAAGTTTCCTGATCGCTGATTGGTTAGAATTATCTTGTTCAACCAATCAGCGATCAGGAAACTTTTCCGAGCTAAAAGCCCTGCAAGTCGGTGCAAATCTGCCTCACTAAAAAGAATTGACTATAAGAAATAGACGGCATACAGCTATCTTCTTATTGAACACTTAACAGCTCAGAGTTAAATTTTAACAACACGTCAATTTAACACGATTAAGATTGGGCTAATTGTATTAAAGTAATAACTAGAGGGGCTCTCTGTAGAGTGCAGACCTCCGCCGCGGCACCTTATTTCTCGACCTTAACCTTGAGCTTTGACCTTAACATGTATTAATTGGCGTGGATTTTCATACACGGTTGAACCAAGTTTGAAGTCTCTGTGACAACGATGTCCAAACGTATGGCTGATTACGTGAATTGGACATTTCGCTTGACCGTGATCTTGACCTTTGACCTTGACCTTCCAAAATGTAATCCTTTTCAAGCTTTTTGCATAACAGTTAATCTCTGCAAGTTTCATTACTCTACGATTAAAATTGTGGCCAGGAAGCTGTTCACAAACAAACACAAACAGGAGCAAACACATAACCTCCTTCCAACTACTTCTACGTCGTCAAACATACCGGTAACATAACTAAGTGTCAAGGGTTGAAATGATAAGGCCAATGGTGAGAGAAGCTTGTCCCAGGCTGGATGATGGCAGGTCTACATATGAAGTACCAAACTCATTAGCTATTATTGTCACATAAAAAAAATGTTATGCAGATATACACTGAGCCTTGTATCACCGGATTTCACAAAGGCAGGATGGCACTACAATAAAAATAAAATCGAAATATTTTCAACTCCCGTATGGAAATTCCAGGGATATATTATCATTATTATCATTACTAGCCAAGCTACAACCCTAGTTGGAAAAGCAAGATGCTATACAGTAAGCCCAAGGGATCCAACAGGGAAAAATAGAGCAGTGAGGAAAGGAAACAAGGAAATAAATAAATGATGAGAACAAAATAACAATAAATCATTCTACAAACAGTAACAACGTCAAAACACATATGTCATGCATACATATACAAATATATATATATATATATATATATATATATATATATATATATATATATATATATATATATATATATATATATATATATATATATATATATATATATAACACCAAATGCAGCCGTTTCTAGTCCGGTGCATCACAATTGCCACAAACATGTCTGAGGTTTTTTGGCCATTTTCATCACCACGTTGCCCACTGCGGATTAGTGATGGTAAGAGACTTGTCAGATAGCTCATAGCAAACCAACAAAGTATGGTTGGTTCTGACTAAAGCAGCTTTGCTGAACATTGCGATACACGAAACCTTTCACCACGTTAAGGTATCCCACTCAGAAAAGGATATATACTGTAATATATATATATATATATATATATATATATATATATATATATATATATATATATATATATATATATATAAATTTCTATGGTCACATAGATCCTGATAAATCAAATCTCTTTAACAAATATGTAATGTCAATAACAGTTATCCCTTTAATAAACCATTAATAAAATGCTGAAATCTTCACTGTACAATGAATATGATTAAAATGTATTCTGAATTTATCAAGCATTAATAGTGAATTCTCATTTACTCGACAATTAAAATAATAATAATATACATGATCATGACAACCAGGCAGTGAAGAAACACATTCTGTCCACTTTTCTTGAAGCTTTGAAACCAAGAAAGGTGACACATAAACCCAGCTGTAAGAGGTCAAAACGATGCTTATGACACAGAGTCAAGGATAGATTTTTAAAATACCTCACAGGCCTCTAGCCTCGAATGCTACTAGGCAGTGTACCGCACGTGTTTCATCCACCCTGATACAATGTAATGCTATTGATTTTTTTTAATCTCTCGCTCTCTCCGACATTTATAATAGAGCAACCTGTTTAAGCTCGCCATCGCATGTTTTAGTTTGTTTGAATTTTTATGTCATTCTTGCTCTCAACTGCTTGTATATAAGCTTCTTATCTGTTGAATAAAGGTTCCTTACATTCACCCCTCCTCTCTCTTCCAACCTAACTGTTGAACAACCTCTTCAAGCTTGCCATCGCATGTTTTAATTTGTTTGAACGTTTATGACATTCTTGCTCGCAACTGCTTGTATATAAGCTTATCTGTTGATTAATGGTGCCTTGCATTCACCTCTCCTCTCTCTAAGAACTTGACAGTTACGTTGCCACAGCAGACATTGAAATACGTCCTACCCGTACGGGTGCTGGAGGCAGACTGGTAGACATTAATTTCTACCAAACAGGTCATAACTATCCTTTCATGGAATGGTAGAGAAATGGTTAATGATTTTAGCAAACAATCTTAACAAAGGCTGTCCTTTGACAAAATTCTAAATAAGGCTTAAATAAAGGGCCAGTATGGTACAGCAAAATCACTTGACATAAGTCACCCAGCACTCTAGAAGCAGAAATCCTACTGATGTATAGTATGTTTCCAAAGAAATACAAATAAGGTGATACAATTGTCCTTCAAAAACCAATATAGATAAGAATAAGAAACTTAATAGACAACAATTTCCTGTCCTACAAATCAAGGTGAGAGTCAGCAGCTGAAGACCAGAAAGGAGAACAATACTCGAAACAAGGTAGAATGAAAGACTTGAAACATTTCTCCGAGATAATTTTTTACTCCAAAAATCCACATAATATGTTTTCATACTGCGCCCATCCAAGACAAAAAAAAAAATTAAACTCTAAAAATGTTTTGTGGATAAACAGATATCCATAAAACCACATCGAACATACCTAGACCCTTAACACTACATACTCTATATCATACTTCACTGCCATTAATAACTTTTACGGATATAGTGGATACAGACAGACAAGACAAAGAAGTTTGGATCCACAATTGGATCTGCATTCATTCAAGTTTTAAACAATCCTGAAAAAAAATCACTACAATCATCTTATAAATTTCGGATTAGATTTACGAATTTGGACTATATGGTCAAGCGTTGGGGCCTGTCAGGACATTGTAAAATTCCAGGAGAACCCTTTATTTAAACTGAAATAACAGTCAAGGATGATATGGAAAGAAGAGGTTTGGTGGAAGAGGATGTCTTTGATCGAAGGCATTTGGAGAGGGCGCATCCTGCAACCGACCCCTTAATGTAGGGGTAATGGTGAGGAAGAAAAAGAAGAGTTTGTACCAACCGTGTGTCACACGATCGTACATAAATTATTTTGTATATATTATGCTTGTATCTGCGCTCTTCCCTCGCACTAAAAAGAACCAGAACAAACATGCCTGCGTGTTTCCTCTCTAACATTGTCTGTTTCTCGAACATGAAAATTCCTGTTGCCTTGAGGTTTTGTATATAAAGGAGAATGTTCTTTAATAAAGTTACTCAGTTGATTGCATCCTGCCTTTGAGTCATAACCTAGCTCTCGGCCGTCACAAGTCAAAACATGTTGGACCTAAATACAAAGTGAGGTTTTAAAATCTCTATTTCCTAATCCTTTCTTTAGACAATCCCCTAAAAGCTTTGAAATCCGAAAGTAAATCAATAAAAAATCCTTCAAAGAAGAATCTGAACCCCACATACTGCAGTCTAATAGTGTTTAAGTGTTTGTCAACTTAAACCAGCTATATATCTTATAAAGTGTGTGTGTGAGAGAGAGAGAGAGAGAGAGAGAGAGAGAGAGAGAGGAGAGAGAGAGAGAGAGAGAGAGAGAGAGCAAAAATCACGACAATACGTGATGAGCTTAAAATATGTCTGAAGGGAAGAATGGAAGATGGAAAAACTATATAAATACGTAAAAATCTAAAAGAATAAAGAGAAACTGGAGAGAGAGAGAGAGAGAGAGAGGAGAGAGAGAGAGAGAGAGAGATGAGAGAGAGAGAGAGAGAGACTTAATATAAATATAAAAATCTAAAAAAAAGAAAAAACTGAGAGAGAGAGAGAGAGAGAGAGAGAGAGAGAGAGAGAGAGAGAGAGAGAGAGAGAGAGAAACAATATAAATATATAAAAATCTAAAAAAGAAAAACTGACAAAGAGAGAGAGAGAGAGAGAGAGAGAGAGAGGAGAGAGAGAGAGAGAGAGAGAGAGAGAGAGAGAGAGAGAGAGAGAGAGAGAGAGAGTGTGTTTAGTCCTCACCTGGGAAGACTGTACGACGGTCATCAAATGAAGTGACAGACATTTAAAGCAACGTAAACACAGCCTGCCAGACTCCTCTTGAACTCGGACTTACTGGACAGTGCCCAAGGTATTCCTCGGGTAAGATAAAGACTGATTGCACATAATGCGTTGTGACGTCATGGCGAAGAATGAAGTCAATGGCGAGAGAGAGAGAGAGAGAGAGAGAGAGAGAGAGAGAGAGAGAGAGCATTCATGGCTTGGCCTACTATCATTATTATTATTATTACTACTAGACAAGCTACAACCCTAGTTGGAAAAGCAAGATGCTATAAGCTCAAGGGCTCCATCTGGGAAAAATAGCCCAGTGACGAAAGGAAATAAGGAAATAAATAAATTGTACTAAGAGATTCGATGTAAAGCTAACTTGATACATATGAAAAAAATTCATATTTTTCGAGAGAGAGAGAGAGAGAGAGAGAGAGAGAGAGAGAGAGAGGAGAGAGAGAGAGAGAGAGAGCATTCATGGTATGGCCTATTGTACTAATAGATTCGATGTAAAGTTAACTTGACAAATATGAAAAAAATTATATTTTTCAAGAGAGAGAGAGAGAGAGAGAGAGAGAGAGAGAGAGAGAGAGAGAGAGAGAGAGAGAGAACATTCATGGTATGGCCTATTGCACTAATAGATTCGATGTAAAGTTAACTTGATAAATATGAAAAAAATATATTTTTCGAGAGAGAGAGAGAGAGAGAGAGAGAGAGAGAGAGAGAGAGAGATGAGAGAGAGAGAGAGAGAGAGAGAGAGAACATTCATGATATGGCCTGTTGAATATATTCGATGTAACGTTAATTTGATAAATATGGAAAAAGAAAATCCTATTTTTAAGTCTTTCTGATGTGATAATTGCCAAATGAAGACTCAAACAATATATTTATATAATAAATTATTAAACGGGAGAGACAGACAGAGAGAGAGAGAGAGAGAGAGAGAGAGAGAGAGAGAGAGAGAGAGAGAGAGAGAGAGAGAGTTAATCGTATACCTAAGTACAATGATAAAGTACTAAATACCGGTGGAAAACAACCATAATGGAAATAAATGTAAATTTCCATAATTATTAATTGATTTTATTTCATGTTTACATGAACATGTTGACTTTTATTCATCGGTGAAGTCTAATTCATATAACCCTTTTTCGCAGGTCAACTCATAACCACGTGAAATTTGTTCACAGGTCAATTCAAATTCAAACACAAGTATTTTCCCACACGTTAACTTTACATTCACGTGAAATTTGATCACAAGTCAACTCAGATTCACCTGAAGTTACAGTATTTGTCCACAGGTCAATTTAAATTCACGTGAAATTTTATCACAATTCAACTCAGATTCACGTGAACTTACAGTATTTGTCCACAGGTCATTTTAAATTCACGTGAAATTTGATCACAAGTCAACTCAGATTCACCTGAACTTACAGTATTTGTCCACAGGTCATTTTAAAGGCACGTGAAATTTGATCACAGTTCAACTCAGATTCACCTGAACTTACAGTATTTGTCCACATGTCAATTTAAATTCACGTGAAATTTGATCACAAGTCAACTCAGATTCACCTGAACTTACAGTATTTGTCCACATGTCAATTAAATTCACGTGAAACTTGATCACAAGTCAACTCAGATTCACCTGAACTTAAAAGTATTTGTCCACAGGTCATTTTAAAGGCACGTGAAATTTGATCACAATTCAACTCGGATTCACCTGAACTTACAGTATTTGTCCACATGTCAATTTAAATTCACGTGAAACTTGATCCCAAGTCAACTCAGATTCACCTGAACTTACAGTATTTGTCCACATGTCAATTTAAATTCACGTGAAATTTATTCACGGGTCAAATAAAATTAAAATGAATTTATTTTTCCACAAGTTTACTTGAATTCACGTGAGATTAGTTCACATGTCAACTCAGATTAACCTAAGCTTACTTATCCACAGATCAACTTAAATTCACGTGAAATTCATTCACGTGTCAAATAACATTAAAATGAATTTATTTTTCCACAAGTTTACTTGAATTCACGTTAAATTTGTTCACATGTCAACTCAGATTAACCTGAGCTTATTTTGCCCATTAACCCAGGGTTAGTAAATAAAAAAAAGGTCATGCATAAGTACCGGACTAGCAAAAGCAAAATGCAAAACTTACGATAAACAACATTTAAAATTCTTGAAAGTAAATCGTAAGATTTTAACGTTGACAATACAAAAGCCATGTTTCTTAATCCTGTATCTTAAAGTAGATCACCAGTCAATTTATAAAAACTTTTTACTAGTTAAGAATACGAAAGTTAATGAAAGTTAATGTCATCATATTCTCTCCTACGCCTATCAAAGCAAAGGGTCTCGGTTAGAATTCGCCAGTCGTCTCTACCTTGAGCTTTTAAATCAATATTTCTCCATTCATCATCTCCTAATTCACACTTCCAGTCCTCAGTCATGAAGGCCTTGCTCTTCCAACTCTTCTAGTGCCTTGGTGGGCCCAGTTAAACGTCTGGTAAACTCATCTCTCTTGGGCAGTGTGAAGATCATACCCCAAACCATATATATATATATATATATATATATATATATATATATATATATATATATATATCTTTACATATATACATACATATATACACACACACACACACACACACACACACACATATATATATATATATATATATATATATATATATATATATATATATATATATATATATATATATATATATATATATATATATGACAGTGAAAGAGATGGCCAACCAGGCTAACAACATCCTGCTCTGAGCTACGAATACAAAATTCGCACCATAAACATCTAAATATACCATTATTCGCATCTCTCCCAAAATCATACAAATATCCAGTAGTTGCCAACAGTCAAGGGGGGGGGGGGGGGAACAGAAGCGGCTCACTCACGAACGAGAATAACAAATAAACAGAGACAAACATAAACAAACGGAAAATATAATCTGAGCCATATTTATAAGTCGGATCGAATCAGGAAGGAAGCAACTTTCTATATTTTTTAACCATTTCTTAATTTATATATTTCCTGTTTTCGTAATGTGTATATAGTATCACCACGCCCCCCTGACCCTCTTTGGGAAACACAACGTACATACGAAGGTACATTTATCATAGACTGAAAATGAGATAAACCACAACTATTATTTATGCGAGATCCTGGCCGCCTTTCAAGTGAAGAGTTTTGTTTTGCCCTCTCTCTCTCTCTCTCGCTCTCTCTCTCTCTCTCTCTCTCTCTCTCTCTCTCTCTCTCTCTCTCTCTCTCTCTCTCTCTCTCTCCTCTCTCTCTCTCTCTGTGGGTACGATCAAGGATATAAAAGGTCTTATGGGTGGAAATATATCTTAAGCATACCCACCTACCCACCACCCCTGGCTCCTTATTAAAAGGGTGTCGAGTTGCAAGAGATGCTGTGACAAAGGTTTTCAGATAATGGAGGATTTCTACTTCATATTAAGAGGTGTTTGTAAAGCAATTTTATTTATTTATTTATTTATATATATACAGTATGTATACATATCTATATATCTATCTATATATATATACACCACACACACACATATATATATATATATAGATATATATATATATATATATATATATACAGGTATATATATATAGTACATATATATACACACACACACACACACATATATATATATATATATATATATATATATATATTATATATATATATATATAGTATATACATATATATTTATGTGTATGTGATAATTTCATAACTAACAATGGTGATTACCACTTATTCAAATAAATCCACAAATACCACTTAACACAGAATTCGCAAACCGAAAACTATTCCAATACATTATATATATATATATATATATATATATATATATATATATATATATATATATATATATAAGTAGGAATAAAATAGTCAATGCTGCTATCATCATCTTTATTCGGGAGCTTTCGACATAACTTATGTCATCTTCAGCCTATCTGCAATTATCATATGTAAAATAGGCTGAAGATGACATAAGTTATGTCGAAAGCTCCCGAACAAAGATGATGATAGCAGCATTGACTATTTTATTCCTACTTAAATTGCGATTCCCAAGAGGAAACCCATCTATCAACTATATATATATATATATATATATATATATATATATATATATATATATATATATATATATTCGTAGCTCCCCACACCCTACCACCACCTCTTTCCCAAAATGGCTCCCCTTCAAAATAAAATCCCAGTGACAACACATAAATCCCCGTATTGAAATACGCAGAAAAATCCCAGTGACAAGACATAAATCCCCATATTGAAATACTCAGAAAATACATCTCATTACAGGCCAAGAGCTGCCAAAGGAAATGCCTCTGAGAAATTCTAATAACAAAAACCCCTTTCTTATAAACATTGATTGGTTCATAGATGTTGTTTGTGAGTCGATATTTTGTTAAATTTTGGCCTAGGGCAGGCCTGACCTGAATTCCATGCCTATGATTTCCGGCTACAAAAATCAATAAATAGTTGGATTTCATATTATTATTATTATTATTATTATTATTATTATTATTATTATTAGTAGTAGTAGTAGTAGTAGTAGTAATAGTAGTAGTAGTAGTAGTAGTAGTATTGTTATTATTATTAGTAGTAGTAGTAGTAGTATTACTTGATAAACTAAAACCCTAATTCGAAAAACAGGATACTATAAGCCCAAGGACTCCAACATGGATAACAGCTCAGAGAGGAAAGGAAATACATAAACCAAGAGAGAAGTACTGAACAATTAAAATATATCAAGAATAGTAACAACATTAAAATAAGTCTTTCATAATTAAACTATAAAAACTTGAAGAAAAAGCAAAAGAAAAATTAGATATAATAGTGTGGCCGAGTGTACCCTCAAGCAAGAGAACTCTAACCCAAGATAGTGGAAGACCATGGTACAGAGGCTATGGCACTACCCAAGACCTTTGAGAATAATTGTTCAATTTTGGAGTGTCCTTATGCTTACTGTATTATTATTATTATTATTATTATTATTATTATTATTATTATTATTAATTGCTAAGCTACAACCCTAGTTGAAAAAGCAGAATGCTATAAGCCCAGTGGCTTCAACAGGGAAAATAGCCCATTGAGGAAAGGAAACAAGGAAAAAATAAATATTTTAAGAATAATATTAAAATAAATATCTCCTATATAAACTATAAAAACTTTAACAAAACACGAGGAAGAGAAATAAGATAGAATAGTGTGCCCGAGTGTACCCTCGAGTAAGAGAACTGTAACCCAAGATAGGGAAGACCAGGGTACAGAGGCTACGGCACTACCCAAGACTTACAGAATAATTGTTTGATTTTTAAGTGTCCTTATGCTTTACTGTATTAAATAATATAATATTATTTGATTACAGTATATCTTTATCTTATCTTTATCTTTTCAGTTGGATTTGTGTTTGTATCTCCGATGTACTTGAATCGCCTAAGTACTCATTACGATTGTCCATATATCAATGTGGTCACGAGCATGATCAAGAGGGAGAATGGAAGTGTAAATAAGGTTAAGCACAAAGATCTCTTGGTGAAACAGGAGACCTCACTGTTGCAAAAGGATATAGCAGGTAATGTAAATATTTTATATCAATTGTTCATTACTTCTCTTGTACTTCGCCTATTATTTCCTTTCCTCACTGGAGTATTTTTCCCCGTTGGAGCCCTTGTGCTTATAGAGTGCTGCTGTTCAAACTAGGCTTGTAGCTTAGATAATAATAATAATAATAATAATAATAATAATAATAATAATAATAATAATAATAATACTGTAGTTTGCCTATTATTTTCTTTTCCTCACTAGGGTATTTTTCCCCGTTGGAGCCCTTGGGCTTATAGAAAGCTGCTGTTCAAACAAGGGTTGTAGCTCCGATGATAATAATAATAATAATAATATAATAATAATAATAATAATAAAAATAATAATAATAAAAAGTCCTATCATAGTGAAGGTACAGTTGGACACAGGAATTTCTGGCACACCTTATTTTGAAGAAGTGCACTATGTGAGTGGGGCTAAACAAAAGAACTCGTCGCGCAGTAAGGATGTGATGGAGTGAACTTCCTCGGAGCGGTGTGCCAAGAATTCATGTGTCCAACTGTACCTTGGCTATAATGGGAATGTTCCAAGGACCATTTAGACAACTCCCTCTTAAAATAATGAATAATAAATATAATTTAATAAATAAATTAATAATATTAATAAGTAATTAATAAATAAATTAATAATATTAATAAGTAATTAATAAATAAATTAATAATATTAATAAGTCCTATTCTTTACAATTATTTTAGCAAATATATTACAAGTGAATTCACAATAGAACTTGGTTAGGGTATTCCAATATACCCAATATTTTATTTAATATGAATATTTTATGTACAAAAATTTAAATTTTTATAAAAGTCGTCCAAAAAATGGGAATCATTGTGATATGAGTATACTGTGTACTGTAGGTTATACGTAGAAAAAAAATACATGATTTATGAATAGCTTCAGCAACTATGAAATTGCTATTATAACATTGATATTGTCAAAATTGGTAGAGAATATGTTATTATTAGCATTACTATAAAATAGGCTATTTTTATCAACATTATTATTGTAAATAAAAACTGTACCATGGTCTTCCACGGTCTTGGGTTAGAGTTCGCTCGCTTGAGGGTACACTCGGGCACACTATTCTATCTCATTTCTTCCTCTTGTTTTCTTAAAGTTTTTATAGTTTATATAGGAAATATTAAATTCAATGTACTGTAGTTACTGTTCCTAAAATATTTCATTTTGACTTGTTTCCTTTCCTCACTGAGCTATTTTCCCTGTTGGGGCCCCCTGGGGTTATAGCATCCTGCTTTTCCAACTAGGGTTGTAGCTCGGCAAGTAATTATCATAATATTATAATCTCTAATCTAACAAAAAGGACAGGTAAGCTAAAATTATATCAATGTTGGATAAAAATATTTAATTTTTTCCTTGTTTCCTTTCCTCACTCGGCTATTTTCCCTGTAGCGGGCCCCTGGGCTTATAGCATCCTGCTTTTCCAACTAAGGTTGTAGCTTGGCAAGTAATTATAATAAAAATATTATAATCTCTAATCTAACAAAAAGGTAAGCTAAAATTATATCAATGTTGGCTAAAATATTTAATTTTTCCTTGTTTCCTTTCCTCACTGGGCTATTTTCCCTGTAGCGGCTCCTGGGCTTAAAGCATTCTGCTTTTCCACCTAGGGTTGTAGCTTGGTAAGTAATTATAATAATAATATAATCTCTAATCAAACAAAAAGGACATGTAAGCTAAAATTATATCAATGTTGACTAAAATATTTAATTTTTCCTTGTTTCCTTTCCTCACTCGACTATTTTCCCTGTTGGGGCCCCTGGGCTTATAGCATCCTGCTTTTCCAACCAGGGTTGTAGCTTGGCAAGTAATTATAATAATAATATAATCTCTAATCTAACAAAAAGGACAGGTAAGCTAAAATTATATCAATGTTGGCTAAAATATTTCATTTTTCCTTGTTTCCTTTCCTCCACTCGGCTATTTTTCCCTGTTGGGACCCCTGGCCTTATACCATTCTGCTTTTCCAACTAGGGTTGTAGCTCGGCAATTATAATAATAATATAATCTCTAATCTAACAAAAAAGGACAGCTAAAATTATATCAATCCCGACCCATTTGGGGCAAGATGCGGATTTCTTGCTAAACTTTACGTCAACCGTTGGGGGTGACAGAAAAAAAAAAATCTATAAGGCAGGGTTTTCCCTGATGAGTACAGAGTACAGGAAATTACCCGTGAACAGGGGAAACCCAAGAGTGTATAGTATATTTATAGTGGATATATGAGAGAGAGAGAGAGAGAGAGAGAGAGAGAGAGAGAGAGAGAGAGAGAGGAGAGAGAGAGAGAGAGAGAGAGAGTAAACGTAATCTTTCTTGTGTGGATTCAAATTATCACAAATAAACGATTTAATTATTTAATTTCTTGATGTTTCAAAAACTATACATTTATTATTATTATTATTATTATTATTATTATTATTATTATTATTATCATTATTATTATTATTATTATTATTATTATTATTATTATTATTGTTGTTGTTGTTGTTGTTACTATTATTATAACTTGCCTCACTTGGTCAACCAAGTTGTGGAATGATCTTCCTAATCAGGCAGTTGAGTCAGTGAAACTTCAAAAATTTCAAACTTGCAGCGAATGTTTTTGAACTAAACAGGATGTATGAGTCTCTTTTTTATAGCTTATGTATGAAATATCTATTTTAATGGTGCTATTGTTCTTAAGAAATTTTATTTTAATTGCTCATTACTTCTCTTGTAGTTTATTTATTCTTAATTTCCTTCCTCACTGGGGTATTTTTCCCTGTTGGAGCCCTTGGGCTTATAGCATCTAGCTTTTCCAACTATGGTTGTAGTTTAGCTCATAATAATAATAATAATAATAATAATAATAATAATGATAATAATAATAAAAATAACAATAATGATAACTATAAACAATAACAAAAATAATAATAATAATAATATAACAACAACAACAACAACAACAACAACAACAACAACAACAACAACAATAATAATAATAATAATAATAATAATAACAACAGCAACAATAATAACAACAACAAAAATAATAATAATAATAATAATAATAATAAACTAAAATAATCTAATACGGCTTCGTCATCAACATCACGTTAGGCATTTCCCATTTTTGACATTAGACAAAAAAGAAAAAAAATATGAAGTTCGTCCTGCTCTCCGGCGGACTTGTAACACAGGAATGTAAATAAATAGAATTCCAGATGAATAAATGTTATAATCCAACTGATGAAATACAAACTGAGCCTTTATTCCTATCGTACAGTTGGCTTCATTCATTCCGGTACACTGTTTTCTCCTTAACTTTCCGAGAAGCGTACCGGAATGAATGAAGCCAACTGTACCAAGCTAGTAGATGCCTGCTCTTAAATCGACGTCGTGCGAATAGGTGATTTTCGTATCGGGTGATTAAGTAAGTAATTCCCTTTGAGTCTCATACTTATTTTGTTATAGCTGATCATTAAGCCACTCTAAAAAAAATCGCTTCGGAAAATTGCTAACTTCGTGTGCTTATTATTATTATTATTATTATTATTATTTGCTAAGCTACAACCCTAATTGGAAAAGCAGGATGCTATAAGCCCAGGGGCTTCATCAACAGGGAAAATAGCCCAGTGAGGAAAGGAAACAAAAGAAGAATAAAATATTTTAAGGGCAACGAGATTAAAATAAATATCTCCTATATAAACTATAAAAACTTTAACAAAATAAGAGGAAGAGAAATAAGATAGAATACTGTGCCCGAGTGTACCCTCAAGCAAGAGAACACTAACCCAAGACAGTGGAAGACCATGGTACAGAGCCTATGACACTATCAAAGATTAGAGAACAATAGTTTTATTTTGGAGTGTCCTCCGAGATGAGCTGCTTACCATAGCTAAAGAGTCTCTTTAACACTTACCAAGAGGAAAGGGGCCACTGAACAATTACAATGCAGTAAGAAGAATTGTTTGGAATAACATTAAAACTACTAAACTTACAAGAGTTGAAAGTCAGGCCTACTAGGTATGCAGTTAATTCTAATAGTCAGGCCTTTTCCATCATGAAGCTCAATACTACGCAGTACTCTAGAAGTTTTATTCCGGTTGTGACCAAGTTGTGGAATGATCTTCCTAATCGGGTAGTTGAATCAGTAGAACTTCAAAAGTTCAAAGTTGGAGCAAATGTTTTTATGTTGACCAGGCTGACATAAGTCCTTTTATAGTTTATATATCAAATACCTGTTTTGATGTTGTTGATGGTTTTAAAAATATTCTATTTCAATTTTTCATTACTTCTTATATTGTTTATTTTCCCCTGTTGGAGCCCTTGGGCTTATAGCATCTTGCTTTCCCAACTAGGGTTGTACCTTAGCTAATAATAATAATAATAATAATAATAATAATAATAATAATAATAATAATAATAATAGCATGGCTGAGGACTATAAAGCGTGAAGTAGATGATGATGAATGGAGAAGTAATGATTTAAAAGCTGTAGAGACGACTGGCGCAATCTACCAAAGGTCCTTTGCATCAATAGGCGTAGGAGATGAGGATGGAACTTATAAACTTATAAAAGACTATTTATAAAAAAAAAAAAACTCTTGTACATACAGTCGAAAGATTGATGTAACAAAGACTACGTCATTTCGAAGCCTAAACGAAAATTGATTATTATAACTCAGTGGAGGCATTTATGAAATTGAGAAAAGGTGAACATTATTAAGAGGGGAGTGATGGAAATGGAGGTACCGGGAACGAGAAGGAAAGGGAGACCAAAGCGAAGGTGGATGGACTGTATCAAGGATGACCTTCGATCAAAGGGATTAACCGGTGAGGAGGTGTGGGACAGAGGTAGATGGAGAACGCTGGCCAGAAACATCGACCCCACATAGAAGTGGGAAAAGATGCAGACAAAGAAGATGAAGAAGAGACATTTATGAAATACTGTGAGCTACTGTATCGGTATTCTACCAAGGAATACCATTTGGTAAAACTGAGATCTACACCAAGCAAAAGGTTTAAACTCAAAAGAGTAACCTTTAAGTTGCTATTGCTCTTATTGGTGTAATTAAAATCAACAAGGGTTATGGTGGCCGATGTGGTAACATCCCTCATTGGTGAACGCCAGAGTCGGGTTCAAGTCCCGCTCATAATCGTTAGTTTCTTTTATCGCTGCAACCTCACCATCCATGTGAGCTAAGAATGGGGGGGGGAGCCTTAGGTCCATCTGCTGAGTCATCAGCAGCTATTGCCTGGCCCTCCTTGATCCTAGCTTGAATGAAGAGGGGGCTTGGGCTCTGATCTTATGTATATGTGGTCAGTCTCTAGGGCATTGATAGGGTAAATGTCACTGTCCCTTGCATCTGCCATTCATGAGCGGCCTTTAAAGCTTTTAAACATAACGCAAAACATGGAGGTAAAATTACCAGCTAGTGAAAAAGAATAAAATTAGCAACCACTGAAATAGAATAAAATTACCAGCCACTGAAATAGAATAAAATATACCAGCAACTGAAATAGAATAGAATTACCAGCCACTAAAAATAGAATAAAATTACCAGCCACTGAAATAGAACAAAATTACCAGCCACTGAAACAGAAAAAAAATTACCAGCCACTGACATAGAATATAATTACCAGCCACTGAAATCAAATAAAATTACCAGCCACTGAAATTTAATAAAATTAC
>NC_090760.1:13190611-13194048 GCF_036898095.1 Palaemon carinicauda | reverse complement strand
GTTTGATATATGATTAAAATCATAAATTAAAAAGCCCATTTTTTTCTATTTCCATTTTAATAACCACTACATTTATCTAGCCAAAACTAATAAAAATAAATAATAAGATAATAACAAAATAACTAATAACAAATAAAAAGCAAAGCAAGGAATTAAATTCCACAATTCAACAAACAAACTCTAAAAATAATCATCGTTACATTACGAAAAACAAAACAAAAAAGTTGAAAACAAAAAGTAAAATTAAAGGTTAAAGGTTAAAGGTGTTTGGTTTCGGTTCCAGTTTCATCAGAATAGATGCTCACCAGAACGTCAGCTGGGAAAGCCCAACACCACCCACTGTGGTTGCCCTACCACAGCAGTGGCCTCCCCAGTAAACAGCTTAAACTCACGGTCCAGGGCGGGGATCCGATCTGCTGCCATGCGAATACTAGGCAAACATGATGTTCATCATAATCAATATAACTCGGACAAGAACATGAAGATAAACAAGAACAAAAACAAATTTATAATGATATATGCAAATAGGCAATAGAGTGTTAATTTACATTCATTCATTTTGTCTATATCAAAAAGAGAGGATGTACAGTTGATCTCAGAGGATAATTATTTAGTTTTTATATATTTCTGCTGTTAAAATGACCCTCATATTCAAGATTTTATATATATATACATATATATATATATATATATATATATGTATGTATATATATAATATATACATACAGAGAGAGAGAGAGAGAGAGAGAGAGAGTGATTTTTTATATGTAGAGAACTTAGTTTCTTAACTAGATCTAAGTAGAAATGTTTATAATTCAAGAAGGACAAAGAGAGAGAGAGAGAGAGAGAGAGAGAGAGAGAGAGAGAGCGGGGGGGAGCGTTTTTCAAGTTCAAAGATTCAATAAGATTCTGGAATTCAAAGGTCATATCTTCGAAGATTTAAGGGGTGCTCTCTCTCTCTCTCTCTCTCTCTCTCTCTCTCTCTCTCTCTCTCAATTATTATCTTAATATATAGATGCATATACATAAATATACACAGAAAATTAAAAATAAAAATAAAAAAATCCTTTCGCAGGGTAAAGCCCAAAACGCTGACAAGTAACAAATCGCCAATGTTCATTCGATGATGCTAAGGAAAAAAAAAAAAAAAAAAAAAAAAAAAAAAAAAAAAAAAACGGACGAGAATGCTAAAGAGGAGAGCAAATAACATTTTGGCAAGATGGCCGGAGGGGAGGGGGGGGGGAGGGGAGGGGGGGGGGGGCTAAGAAACTCTTTAGGTGGATGACCCCTTGACGCGAATATCTATTTCTTATCACGATACTATTCTCTGTGATGAGATGATGATTTGATTTGTTCTCTCTGTAGTTTATATGGATTGTAGTCAGAGAGAGAGAGAGAGAGAGAGAGAGAGAGAGAGAGAGAGAGAGGGGAGTTTTTTTCATATGCAGAGAGCTTATTTTCTTAACTAAATCTCTCTCAGTAGAAATGTTTATAATTCAGCAAGGACAGAGAGAGAGAGAGAGAGAGAGAGAGAGAGAGAGATTAGTTTCTTAACTAAATCTCTCTAATTAGAAATGTTTATAATTCAGGAAGGACAGAGAGAGAGAGAGAGAGAGAGAGAGAGAGATTAGTTTCTTAACTAAATCTCTCTAATTAGAAATGTTTATAATTCAGGAAGGACAGAGAGAGAGAGAGAGAGAGAGAGAGAGAGAGAGAAATTAATTCCTAAATAAATCTAAGTAAAAATGTTTATAATTCAGAGAGAGAGAGAGAGAGAGAGAGAGAGAGAGAGAGAGTTTAATTCTTAACGAAATCTCTCTAAGAAGAAATGTTTATAATTCAGGAAGGACAGAGAGAGAGAGAGAGAGAGAGAGAGAGAGAGAGCGAGGAGAGAGAGAGAGCAAACAGCTGAGACCATGGGAACATACAAACTGCCCAGCTACTTGGGCTAAAATATTTTAAATCTTCCTTGCTGTTACTTTCTAATGGGGAATTGTAAAAGAAAAAAAATCAAAAAGAAAATTCTTATTCTTATTTACTCAAAATATCTAAGAAAACTTATTTGTCTTTCATAAAGAAAATCTTGATTTTCTTATTCTATAAACCTCAAACTATTAAAAAAATAAAAATTATAATTTTCATTTTCTCGGAATTTCTAAGAAAATTAACTTACACAGGTTATATTACTGAACTAATCAATCAAAATATGAAAACTTATCTATTCAAGCTAGAAAAATTATGTAACTCAAATTTGCAAAATTCAAAATTTTAAAATAGCCAATTGCGTAACTCAAATTTGTAAAATTCAAAATTTCAAAATAGGCCATAGGAGTAACTCTAAAGGGTAAATCTCACTCACTCAAACTTACAATATTTAACAACTCAAAAAAGTAAACCATAGTTACTCGAAATAAATAAAATCATGTAATTCAGAACACCGAAATATAATAACTCAAAATGGTAAATCTCACCCACTCAAAATTACTGTACTTAACTCAAAAAGTAACCAAGACTTACTCGAAATAAATAAATCATGTAATTCAAAACAGCCCAGCATAGTAACTCAAAATAGCAAATCTCAAGAACTCAAAATGACAAAAGTTAGCAACTCAAAATAGCAAGCGTGAGTAACTCAAAATGGAAAATCCCATGTAATTAAAAAATCACATTGCAATTCAAAATATCAAATCCTAAAAAAATGCACGTTAAAACTCATGTGTAAACTTAATAACTTATGTGAATTTGTGTAACCATACACAATAATATTATAAAATTCGTATAATTGTATATTTTAATGTAATATTGCACAAATATGTGTTGATATAGAGTCTATATTAACACATTTGTGTATTATTAAATTGAATTATACAATCATAGTCATCAATCTAAAGTCGATAAGTCAAGATGCAAAACTCAAAATATCAAAACATCCGAATTTTATTAAATAATATCAAAAATCTTGAAATCAAAATATCAGTATTATAATAGCTTAAAACTATGAAATATTATTAAAACGAATTCGGAATACATCTTCTCATTCTGAGAGAGAGAGAGAGAGAGAGAGAGAGAGAGAGAGAGAGAGCATACAATAAATATCTTTTGCATCTAATATGGCATTAAACAAAACGCTACTAAGCCCCAGTGAGAGAGAGAGAGAGAGAGAGAGGAGAGAGAGAGAGCATACAATAAATATCTTTTGCATCTAATATGGTATTAAACAAAACGCTACTAAGCCCCAGTGAGAGAGAGAGAGAGAGAGAGAGAGAGAGAGAGTATACAATAAATATCTTTTGCATCTAATATGGTCTTAAACAAAACGCTACTAAGCCCCAGAGAGAGAGAGAGAGAGAGAGAGAGAGAGAGAGAGAGAGCATAAATAAATATCTTTTGCATCTAATATGGCATTAAACAAAACGCTACTAAGCCCCAGAGAGAGA
>NC_090760.1:13138111-13185611 GCF_036898095.1 Palaemon carinicauda | reverse complement strand
CATTTGTTTGTGTGTGAACAATTTCCTGGATACAATTTTACTCACATAGTAGTGAAACTTTCAGGGATTAATTGTTATGCTGAGACGTAGAAGTGATTCAATTTTGAAAGTCCAAGGTCAAAGGTCAAGATTGAGCAAAAGGTCGAGATATGAGCTGCCGTGGCGGAGGTCACAATTTTACTCGTAGAGCAGTGAAACTTTCAGAGATTAATTGTTATGTTGAAACGTGGAAGTGATTCAATTTTGAAATTCCTAGGTCAAAGGTCGAGATATAAATTGCCGTGGCGGAGGTTTACGTTCTACTGAGTGCCCCTTAGTTGTAAAAAGTATTTGTTAAATGCCCAGCTAAAACTAAAACTTATTTGTCTTGGCCATTATAAAATCTCAGAACATGCCACAGGTATCATAAAAGGCACATTATTATCATTATTATCACTTGCTAAGCTACAACCCTAGTTGGAAAAGCAGGATGCTATAAGCCCACGGGCTGCAACAGGGAAAATAGCCCAATGGGGAAAGTAAACAAGGAAAAATAAAATCCTTAAGAAGAGTAGCCAATTTAAAATAAATATCTACTATAGGATGAAACAGATCTGGCACAAAGTGACGTACAATGTCTACGTACACGTTCATTAGCGTCACGTAGTTACGTACTTGTTTACTGCACGTGTGTAGCTGGGGCTCACGTGTCAAGAGCAAATAACACCCTGTCACGGTGGTGTATTGGAGGTCTTCCTCCTGTGTCTCTACACCTTCCAAAAAAACCGGGCGGTGTAATGTAAACATAAGATACTGTTTACATTTTTCGAGTAAACAAAACATTACAATGTGAAGGCCTTACTACGTATGATCACTTGTACATAAAAATAAAGTTATAAGTAATTAACTTACATTTAGAAGAACGTGTAAATTTATAAGTAATTACTTTACATTTAGAAGTACGTGTAAGGTTATAAGTAATTAACTTTTAGAAGTGCGTGTAAGGTTATAAGTAATTAACTTACATTTGGGAATACGTGTAAGGTTATAAGTAATTACCTTTCATTTAGAAGTACGTGTAAGGTTATAAGTAATAATTTTACTTTTATAAGTACGGGTAAGGTTATAAGTAATTAACTTTTAGAAGTACAAGTAAGGGTCTAAGTAATTAACTTACATTTAGAAGTACGTGTAAGGTTACAAGTAATTAACTTTTAGAAGTACAAGTAAGGTTATAAGTAATTAACTTACTTTTAGAAATACGTGCAAGGTTATAAGTAATTAACTTTCATTTAGAAGTACGTGTAAGGTTATAAGTAATTAACTTACATTTAGAAGTACGTGTAAGGTCATAAGTAATTAACTTACATTTAGAAGTACGTGTAAGGTTATAAGTAATTAACTTACGTTTAATAGTACGTGTAAGGTTCTAAGTAATCAACTTATATTTAGAAGTACGTGTGAGGTTATAAGTAATTAACTTTCATTTAGAAGTAAGTGTAAGGTTATAAGTAATTAACTTACATTTGGAAGTACGTGTAAAGTTATAAGTAATTAACTTACATATAGAAGTACGTGTAAGGTTATAAGTAATTAAGTTTTAGAAGTACGTGTAAGGTTATAAGTAATTAAGTTTTAGAATTACGTGTAAAGGTTATAAGTAATTAACTTATATTTAGAAGTACGTGTAAGGTTATAAGTAATTAACTTATATTTAGAAGTAAGTGTAAGGTTATAAGTTATTAATTAACATACTTTTATAAGTACGCGTAACGTTATAAGTAATTAACTTTTAGAAGTACGTGTAAGGTTATAAGTAATCAACTTTTAGAAGTACGTGTAAGGTTATAAGTAATCAACTTTTAGAAGAACGTGTAAGGTTATAGGTAATTAACTTACATTTAGATGTACATGTAAGGTTCTAAGCAATTAACTTACATTTAGAAATACGTGTAAGGCTATAAGTAATAAACTTACATTTAGAAGTACGTGTAAGGTTATAAGTGATTAACTTACATTTAGAAGTACGTGTAAGGTTATAAGTAATTAAGTTTTAGAAGTACGTGTAATGTTATAATTAATTAACTTAAATTTAGAAGTCCGTGTAAGGTCATAAGTAATTAACTTACATTTAGAAGTACGCGCAAGGTTACAATTAACTCAGATTTAGAAGTACGTGTAAGGTTATAAGTAATTAACTTACACTTAGAAGTACGTGTAAGGTTATAAGTAATTAACTTATATTTAGAAGTACGAGTAAGGTTATAAGTAATTAACTTACATTTAGAAGTACGTGTAAGGTCATAAGTAATTAACTTACATTTAGAAGTACGTGTAAGGTTATAAGTTATTAATTAACATACTTTTATAAGTCCGCATAAGGTTATAAGTAATCAACTTTTAGAAGTACGAGTAAGGTTATAAGTAATAAACTCACATTTAGAAATACGTGCAAGGTTATAAGTAATTAACTTTTAAAAGTACGTTTAAGGTTATAAGTAATTAACTTTTAGAAGTACGTGTAAGGTTATAAGTAATTAACTTACTTTTAGAAGTAAGTGTAAGGTTATAAGTAATTAACTTTTAGAAGTACAGTAAGATTTAAATAATTAATTTACTTTTATAAGTACGTGCGAGCAATAACTATTCAAAACCTCCAGTGACACGCAATGGTCAATCTACACGAAGGACATACACAGCGATCTAAATTCCTCACCGAAAGGAGAATGAGAAAGAATGAGAAGCATGAATTATTTATGTGATACATCATGGCATTCTTCGCTTCATCGTGTCGCAAAACTTTCAGAATGAGTCATTATTTCAAAGCATGAGTGGGTAGGTCACGAGGTTAGCTTTCTGTGTTTAATGGCACGCTAAATGTTCTCTGTGCTGTTTTCGTTAAATGAAGATCCATTTATAAAAATCTATAAGCAAGTGAGAAGTTATTGTTCATAACTTCATATATTTGTTTATCTATTTCTTTATTTTCTTTCCTCGTTGGGCTATTTTTCCCTGTTGGAGCCCTTAGGCTTATAGCAGCCTGCTTTTCCAACTAGGGTTGTAGCTTAGTCAGTAATAATAATAATAATAATAATAATAATAATAATAATAATATACAGTATATACAGTATATATATATATATATATATAGATAGATAGATAGATAGATATAGATATATATGTGTATGTATATAAATACATATATATAATATATATATATATATATATACATATATATATATATATATATATATATGTATATATATATATATATATATATATATATATATATATATATATATATATATATATATATATATACACTGCGTGTATATATATATATATATATATAAACTCATTCCTGTCACGCTGAACGGCATTGACAAACGTATGATTACTCGGCCTCTCACCATCCCTCTGGCAGGATGGGAGAGGGAGCAGTCATACCCCGGTGAGAGGGGATACCCAGAGAGGTAGTTAGGAAAAGGTGAGGAGGTGGGAAGGGTAGAATGTGTGTGTGTGTGTGTGTGTAACTAAATATTCAGCCGTCATTTCTGACGGATCACGTAATATATAACGAATAACAAAATCCTTTACGAGTTTGGTCTGTACTTGGATGTGTGACCAAAAAATCAATTCCAGGCAGTACATCCATTACCAGCCACCCGTTGAGATACTATCACTAGAGAGTTATGGCATCTTTTGTCTGGCCAGACAGTTCTACATTAGATCCTTCTCTCGGGTTACGGTTCTTTTTCCCTTTGCTTTCACATACACCAAATATGCTAGCCTATTCTTTACATATTCTCCTGTGTCCTCATACACCTGACAACACAGATTACCAAACAAATCTTCTTCTCCCAAGGGATTACAGTACTGTAATTGTTCAGTGGCCACTTTCTTCTTGCTAAGGGTAGAAGAGACTCTTTAGCTATGGTAAGCAGCTCTCCTAGGACACTCCAGAATCAAACCATTGTTCTCTAGTCTTGGGTAGTGCCATAGGCTCTGCTATAATCCCCTGGGCTTAAAGCATCCTGCTTTTCCAACTAGGGTTGTAGCTTAGCAAGTAATAATAATAATAATAATAATAATAATAATAATAATAATAAACTCGTGACACTCTGTGATTGATTGAGTGTGTTATTCTTTTATCACAGCATCAAATGTCATAAGTCTTGGAATGACGAAAGAAAATTTATCCTAACAATTCAAACCATTACAATAGACAGGAGACCTGTTGGAAAACAAATTCACCTTTTAAAGAGTCTGTTGCTTGAGGGTACACTCGGGCACACTATTCTATCTTATTTCTCTTCCTCTTATTTTGTTAAAGTATTTATAGTTTATATATGAAATATCTATTTTAATGTTGTTACTGTCCTTAAAATAGCTTATTTTAATTGTTAATTACTTCTCTTATTTCCTTGTTACCTTTCCTCACTGGGCTATTTTCCCTGTTGGAGCCCCTGGGCTTATAACATCCTGATTTTCCAACTAGGGTTGTAGCTTAGTAAATAACAATAATAATAATAATAATAATAATAATAATAATAATAATATTATTAGCTAAGCTACAACCCTAGTTGGAAAAGCAGTATGCTATAAGCCCAAAGGATTCAAAACGGGAAAATGGTCCTGTGAGGAAAGGAAACAAGTAGATGAATACACTAAAAGAGAAGCAATAAACAACTAAAATAAAATATATTCAGAACAGTAACATCAAAATAGATCTTTCATATATAAACTATGAAAACTTCCAAAACAACAAAGAGGAAGAGAAATAAGACAGAATAGTGTGCCCGAGTGTATCCTCAAGCATGTCGACCAACAGAAAAATTATTCATCTAATACAAAAATCTTCTTTAATTAACAATGAAAATAAAATCTTGAATGTAACCTCCTGCAGTCAGATGACCAATGGAACATTAATCCCCTTCACAACAAATATCTTTATAATGATCAGGCCTTCTCCAACATAAGGCTCAATGCTAAACAGTATTCTAGTAGTTTTATTCCAGCTGTGACCAAGTTGTGTAATGATCTTCCTAATCGGGTAGTTGAATCGATAGAAGTTCAAAATTTCAAACTTGAAGCTAATGTTTTTATGTTGAACAGGCTGACCTAAGTCTTTTCATAGGTTATATATGAAATGTTTGTTTTAGTGCTGTTACTGTTTTTAAAATACTTTATTTTAATTGTTCATTATTTCTCATATCGATTATTTATATCCTTATTTCCCTTCCTCACTGGGCTATTTTCCCTGTTTGAGCACTTGGGCTTTTAGCATCCTGCTTTTCCAACTACGGTTGTAGCTTAGCTAATAATAATAATAATAATAATAATAATAATAATAATAATAATAATAATAATAATAAAATGTGTGATCTTACTGTTCTTAATATATTTTATTTTAGTTGTTCATTGCTTCTCTTTTACTGTATTCATTAACTTATTTACTTTCCTCACAGTGCTATTTTTCCCTTTTGGAGCTTTTGGGCTTATAGCATATTGCTTTCCCAACTAGGGTTGTAGCTTAGCTAATAATAATAATAATAATAATACTATATACATACATATACCAAGGCACTTCCCCCAATTTTGGGGGGTAGCCGACATCAACAAATGAAACAATGAAACAAAAAAAAAGGAGGACCTCTACTCTCTACGTTCCTCCCAGCCTGACAAGGGACTCACAGAGTTCAGCTAGTACTGTATCTATAATCCTGCGCGACATCGATAATAATAATAATAATAATAATAATAATAATAATAAAATGTGTCTCATGGCTACCTAAGGCAAACATAATCCTACATGTCCACGATATGGTGCTCAAAATACCTCTTCAGTCAGACTGGCCTATTTATCTTTGTCCGTATTTAGGAACAGGAGTCTTCACCTGAACACATGAATACAGGAGTAACAACCCTTTTGGATACACTTTTTATGGCTTTTCCTTAAATGTTAGCTGGCCATAAAAAAAAAAAAAAAAAGTTGGTTTCGTGGACTAGGGTACACACCACAGCAACCTAAGGAGGTATAGGTCACTCCACGACGTAGACACGATATAAAGGGTTTTACTCCCGTAACCACAAGACTATGGCTTTTTTTTATTTTTTTTTTTACTGTAGTATACATAGAATTATTTTGTTATTCAATCGCATTACTATAACGTTATGATGCAAAGGTTTTTATGCCCGTAACTACATGACCATTGCGGGTTTCTTTTCTGTAGTATACATAGAATTATTTTGTTATTTAATTACATTACTATAACGTTACGATACAAAGGTTTTAATGCCCGTAACTATAAGACCATGGTGTTCTTTTTTCTTTTCTTTTTTTTTACTTTAGTATACATAGAATTATTTTATTTAATTACATTACTATAACGTTACGATACAAAGGTTTTAATGCCCGTAACTATAAGACCATGGTGTTCTTTTTTCTTTTCTTTTTTTTTACTTTAGTATACATAGAATTATTTTATTTAATTACATTACTATAACGTTACGATACAAAGGTTTTTATGCCCGTAATTACAAGACTGTATCGTTTCCTATTTCACTGCATTATAAACATCATACAAAGAATTACTTTGTTATCTAATTATAATTACTATAACATTATGAAAAACGAGGCCCTTTGCGTCAATAGGCGAAGGAGATGATGATGATGATGATGATGATCATCATCATCATCATCATCATAACATTTCAATACAAGTGCTTTTATGCCCGTAACTACAGGACTATTGGAGTTCTAATTTCACTGCATTATACATTATACAATGAATTACTTTGCTATTTAATTAAAATTACTAAAACTATCTTCATGTTAAACGGATATTACGGGTTAAAATGGGGTTGTCAAATACCTCCAAAGTGTGCCTAGATGTGTACCTAAAAGCATAAGATAAAAATACCCCAGCCTTTCATGATGGCCCGTTATAAATACATATAATGGAGTGTTCTTTTAGGAGAAATAACCTGGGACATTCTTTAAACAGACCGGTTTAAGATGTACCCAATAAAATAAAAATAAGTGCCAGATACAATATGGGTGACAAAATATTTATAAATTAAATGACGCCAAAAGAATTCGGGATCATTATCTCCCCTATACAATAAAGAGCAAGTCCCTGACTATAATATATATATATATATATATATATATATATATATATATACATACATATATATACATATATATATATATGCATATATATACATATATATATATATATATATATGTGTGTGTGTGTGTGTATGTACATATATAAATATATATATATATATATATATATACATATACATATATATAAATTATATATATATATATATATATATCCTGTCACGCTCAGAAAAAAAGTAGCAGTAATCATATCCTGCTAAGAGCGGGTACCCCGAAACGTACACTCGAAACCACACTCTCCCATAAATTGCCCAACCAGCGGGTTGTAGCTAGGAAAGGGGAGGGGGTGGAAAGGGTTGAATCTGTGTGTATACATATCTACCCAAATATTTAGACGTCATGTTGACGGGTCGCGTACACTAGTAAATGAATAATGTTGAATGAAAAACAAAAAAGAGACTTAGTCATAAAAATCCTGACGTCAAAATCTAGACGAAGAAAAGAGGAAGAGGTAAAAATATACTGTTCAGGCAAAATGATCTATGGAATGTATTTATTTTTTTTACCTGACTTACATATTAATAGCCAAATGACCAATCTCATGAAAGGACTTGGAATGTCAAAGATTGGACTTGGAATGTCAAAGATTGGACTTGGAATGTCAGAGGAATTCCAAGACAAAAATTGCAGTAAAACGTAGATCCCCGATACATGGTTTTATATTCCAAGAATTTACTATTCCTGATGGACACTTTACATTCATTAATAAAAATCAATCGTGTATGTACTATATTTAGACAGATCTATGAGTGTGTTTGTGCATATATTTTAATTTCTAAAACACATATGTTTACTTTTTATATTCCTATGAAGTACTATTCCTGAAGAAGACTTTACATTCATTAATAAAAATCAATCGTGTATGTACTATATTTAGACAGATCTATGAGTGTGTTTGCGCATATATTTTAATTTCTAAAACACATGTTTATTTTTTATATTCCTAGGAAGTACTATTCCTGATGGAGATTTTACATTTATTAATAAAAATCAATGGAGTATGTACTATATTTAGACAAATCTATGAGTGTGTTTGTGCATATATTCTAATTTCTAAAACACATATGTTTACTTAACCTCTCCTATACCGTATCTCATCTATGTCAATCACACGAGTGAACGACTGGACAAAAGAGGCCTCAAACAACACCTATTAATCATCCAGGTCAGACTGTTAATTAGCTCACGTCCTTCCAGAGGGCACCTCTGTCGACTGCGGATACCAACGTAATAAGCTTTCATTAAAGATTCATAGCAGTAACTAGCTGCATGACGGCAGTAAGGTATGTGCGTGAAGTATGAACGTGGAGAAGTAACTAAATGGATTAGTCATATGAGTTATTGAGGAAACATAAATGATAATAAATAGGTCAAGACTTAAGTAAATCATTGAATGCGTAGAGGAATTTCATGATGATAAACGTATCAGAGGCGTTGATGATTTTTCCATCTTTGAGAATGAATAAGAATAGAGAAAATAAAAAAAATATAATGAATAAAAAACGTATCAGAGCGTTGATGATTTTTCCAACTTTGAGAATGAATAAGAATAAAGATAATAAAAAAAAATATAATGAATAACAAACGTATCAAAGCGTTGATGATTTTTCTAGCTTTGAGAATGAATAAGAATAACGAAAATAAAAGATATAATAAATAATCTAACAACAAAATGTAACAGGATCCTTCCTTCAAACACACCCAACAGCACATTGAAATAGACACGAGAACACAGCCAAAGATAATTTACATGTTTAACTAAATGACGTGCAAATTCAGATAAATATTCATAAGGTTAAAGAAATATCCCCCTGAAAGACAGAGCGAGAAGATAATGACTGATAACCTTAATACCATGGATTGACATACATGCTGTACATACAAAGACGTAGAAGACATGCAAACAAGGAGTTTCGATAAGCAGAGACATATTGGTAACATATGGAGACATAGCTTACATATAAAAAAAAAAAAACTGGAATTGGGGAAATAAACAGATAAGTTTGTAAATAAATACAACAGAAAGAATGTTTAAACAATACGTGACCCAGAAAAAAAATAAAAAATAGAAAGTAAATGGCATACCTTGCTACCACCATACTAGGTGACTAGCTTAAAGCGGAGGATAACACCCAATTGTTCCGTATATATGAGGGAGATCGACGTTTGTTGGTGAGCATTGTTGGTGAGCATTTTGAGTATATACTGTATATGAAGCAACTCAACTATTTTTCTCCTTCACCTATAATGATAATCACAAAATTCCAAAGTGCTTAATGGCAATAGCAAAAAGAATGCCTCTACAGTCTACAGTCATTTGACTTGGGTGACAATCATTTTAATAGGCAGAGATTTATACAAATAGGAATTTTCTACCATCCCATGTATTCCCCGAATCATTTATTCAGTCAGTTTTAAGGGCACATTTGTCGTTTTTAAGATAAGAGCTAATGAACACTTGCGTTTAAATGTTTAAAGGTCACTCATGAATGGCAGAGACAAGGGACAGTGACCTTGCCCTATCAAGCAGGACAATGCCCTAGAGACTGACCATCTATACATATGATCAGCGCCAAAACCCCCTCTCCTCTCAAGCTAGGACCAAGGAGGGCCAGACAATGGTTGCTGATGACTCAGCAGATAGACTTGTAGGCTCCCCTCAACACACACCCCAACATCCTTAGCTCACAAGGATGATGAGATTGCAGCGACCAAAGAAACTAACGAGTTTGAGCGGGACTCGAAAGCCAGTCTGTCGTTCACCAGTCAGGGACGTTACCGCACCAGCCAACACAATCAAAATTCTTTGCTCATTGAACGGTGATACGTATCCTTGTCAACAATCCGTGTACAGACACTCCATCTAACTGGGTCAAGATAGTCTAAATGAAGACTTGCCCCTCCAATTATACGTCTTAATAGACTTGTCCCCCGGAGGACATAATGAATCCTCTCTTCAACATCCAAATATAGTAATCCAGGATCTTATAAACAGGGCATGGCATTCATGAGTTTAGCCACGGAGGTGAATAGGTAATCAATCATTTATTTTGACACGTCTGAAGGATTAGACCTTGACGATACCCTGAGGTTTTTGTTTAATCGTTTATTTTTCTTTATATATGTAAAATAATACACCGAATAAACATGCATATATATATATATATATATATACATATATATATATACTGTAGATATGTATATATATACATACATATATATATATATATATATATATATTGTATATATAAATGTAATATTCATATGATCCTACCAGTATTAACTTATGCACAAAAAACTGGGTTTCTTACTAAATCCTTAGCACATCAGCTAGTTACAACTCAAAAAGTTATGGAAAGAATATTGATAGGAATAACACTAAGAAACAGAAAAAGAGCAACATGGATAAGAGACCAAACTAAAGTAGAAGGTATTCTAACAAGGAAAAGAAATGTACATGGGCAGGACATACATTGACAATAACAGATAATATATGGACATTAAGAATAACAAAATGGGTCCTAGGGATTGCAAAAGAAGCAGGAGAAAGAAAAGACAATAGATTGACGAGCTAAGAAAATTTTCGGATATAGACAGTCATGGAAAGACCTTAAACAGACGCGAGTGGAAGAACATGTCTGAAACGCTTGTCCGTCAGTGGACTAGTAATGGCTAATGATGATAAATAGATTTTAGATAAGTGTTATTTGGACTGCTAAAAAGTGTTATGCATTACTAGCGCAGTACAGAATGTAGTGCTTTGCCAAGCTTCTGAAATATTTACTGCAATGCGCATTGTAACTTGTAACAGACACGTTGGTGCCATCTACTTTTGTCTTTCCTATTCAATAGACTAAAAATAGAAAAAAATAAAAACGGTTCTTGAACGAATAACAGGTAAGTTGGGGCATAAAATATATCATTATAATTATCCTTCTTACTATCATAATCACTATCATAATTTCATTTTCATCATTGTTTCTATTACCATATGCAGTTTACTAAATAAATAAATCACTTTTCTAAAATCATAGACTTGATCAGAAAAAAAATATTCTTATGTATAAGATGAAGATCAGAGCACGAGTAAGTTAAAGGAGTTGGACAGCTAGGTGAAAATTACAGAAAAGTACAAGAATGAAAAGCAGGAACCAGAAGTCATGGGAAAAATCTATAGCATTACCTACAGTGTGCTTTGCCAATAAACTGTATGCAGAAATGCAGTATCTCTACTGCATGTAGAAAAGGTGAAAGACAAATATATGTATTTTCTCAAGTTTTATAAAACTTTCTTTGAAGAAAAGAGTGCGTTTTTTTATACGTTCTGACCTCACTCTTGTTCTCCTACCATTCACCTTATTCCCTTTAAATGCTAGCTAGAAAACTCACAAAGTTATCCAACTTGTCAACTAGAGCAAAGAAAAATATATAAATAGAAAAATTCAACTAGGCTGATATATGAAACTTCCTGTCTTTCCCCTACAGTAGATCAGTGTCAGAGCTAAATGCTCTGAAGGGGTACCAACAGTAGAGTGCTGGTCACTAATGCCATCTTCCTAGGTATTATTATCGCCATCACTGTTGTTGTTTGTTGTTGGTGGTAGTGTAAGCATGCTACTTTATATGAGATTTCCCAAACGCCATTCAAAGGCATTGAACTGGCTTGGACTACGAACCAAGTACATCTCTCAGTCCAGTACAGTCCAGACCATTGATCTCCGGTGAGCACATTTCTTGTAATCTCACTTCACGACTCCACTTACCGCAAATTAAAATAGCAGGTAAATCAGATTTTTAAAAAGAGGCCACTGACGTCACAGAATTCAAGTACAGTAGGAAAGATCCACTGCTTGAAAATGTATCAAGAGAAATAGTTACTGCATAAGGCAACTCTTTCAGGTGTGTACGTATACCTGGATTATTCTTTAAACTCTGCGAGTTAGTTCCCAGAGGTTCACGGAATGGTAGCTAAAAATAATTCATGAAAAGTCATTCAATCACTTGGGTCATGAGATAGTAAGGGGTGAAGAACACAGTTTATTGACTTGAAAGCTTATGAAGTGGAGTTTCAAAGCAATTTCTTAATAGAAAATCACAAAAAAATATGCATTTGCAACGTCAATTCACTCATCCGAAAGTTACAATAACAGAAAAATCTAATCAATTAATTGATATTTTAATTCCTTGATAATTTCCCCTTGATTATCCTCGATTTTTTTCTACTAGTCCAATGAGTCAAGAGAGTTTAATGTAACATTGAAAAACATAGATCTTTCATTTAAATCTAGATGAGAACGTAAAATCACTTTTACCCCACCAATAATCATCATGAAAATCATCTAAAAGATACGAAGATTCTCCAAATAACACAACACGTGAATAAAGCAAGTTTAGAGCAACGCTGATTTCATGTGCACTACTCTTTTCTTATCAAGGTACATACCTCACTTCTATTACCGAGGCGGCTTCGGTGCACCTGTAATCAACTTGTTTACGAGAAAGCATTTTTTTCATAACCCTTAATAAGGCCTTGAGGTATGTGCTGGGAGGGGGTGAGAAATCATTCATGGGAGTCAGATGTGAGCAACCCCGTGGAATCCTCACTAAAATGAATGAATGAATGAATAATAAGATGATTTAGGGTTTAATTGGATTAGAGCGATCTGTCGACCTAACCGCACTATAGTCCATTTCTTTTATCGAGGCAGATTTGCACCGACTCGCAGCGGTGCCCTTTTAACTCGGGAAAAATTTCCTGATCGCTGATTGGTTAGAATTATCTCGTCCAACCAATCAGCGATCAGGAAACTTTTCCGAGCTAAAAGGACACCGCTGCGAGTCGGTGCAAATCTGCATCGCTAAAAGAAATGGACTATAGTACTCTTCGCTGCTGGAAGGAAGGACGCTGGTGAATGGTACAACACATGAACATACGCTGCCCTGCAATGTCAGGCAGGGCAGCCGATCAGGAATACAGTCTACCCCTAAGCCAAAGCAAAGTCCTTCAAAAAAAGGCAAGCGTGCTTACCCAATACAAATGGGAAAAAAGCACGTTAATAAATAAAGAGTGGCCATGAGCTTTTGGATAACCATGTAAGGTACAGGTGAACACAAGAAGTACACCCTATCACACACTTCACGGTGAGTAACCAAAATGATAGAGTAGGGAGAGATGGCATCAGTGGTCTATGAGGCTACGTGCAGGAACTCTTCGCTCAGTAAGGGTGTGATAAGGTGTACTTCCTCAAAGTGAGGTGTACCAGGAGTTGATGTAACCAACTGTATATGCAAAATATTCCCTCTGAAACGAACGAAAATATTTAATTCATTTCGTCATTTTCTTAAACATTCGTAAGCTCTCCTCGAGGCTAATACAACTCTACTATAAACGCGGTGATAAATTCACGAAAACAAATACTACGTCCTAGAAATTTACAACCTTTATTTTTTAAAGACCTCGATCATGTCCGCAACAGGAGGTCACGCAAGAGCAAACAAAAACAAGCCTTGCGTAACCGGGGGTCACAAAAGAGTAAACAAAAACAAACCTTACGTAACAGGAGGTCACAAAAGAGTAAACAAAAACAAACCTTGCGTAACAGGGGGTCACGCAAGAGTAAACAAACCGAAACTTTCTAAGGTCTCTTTTTTCCCTGAAACAACAACACCCAGAACATCAATAATAAACACTGAAAAATAGAAATGAAGTACTACCAAACCATCTCCCCCCCCCACCACCACAAAAAAAAAAAAAAAAAAAAATATAAAAATAGAAATTCTGAGGAGGGGAGACATTCGTGTAGGAGAATGAAGTATACCAAACCATCTCCCCCCAAAAAAGTGGAAAAGAAGTATGAAAATGCGGCAATAGTTATAATAGCGGATATTATTACAGGGATATGGATGTGAAGGTACTTACGATTTTCAAGTACTGACCCGCAATTACTTAAATATATTAAAAAGTAGAATGATAAATACGTTTAATGTAAATAAAACTTCTATTAAAACAGCATTCACGAGTCGATATATTTTATATTTAAGAACATATTTGGATAATTAAAATTGTAATTATAAATATAGTATATGTAAGATAAAAATAAAAATATTCTTTTAAATATAGGATGATGTATATATATTATAAATTATAAGATTATAAATATGTATTTCCTAATAAAAGAAAAACAAGTGAAAAATAGAAAGGAACTTGTAATGAGGTGAGGCATTCATGTAGAAGCCTCGTTCATAAGCTGTCGTGATGTTTGGCTAAAGTGGTCAGCACCGGGGCGTTGGTGTGATGATACAGTAGTATTCCCTCTCTCTTTCTCTCTCTCCCCTTAAAAGGAAATATGACGGACAGTCTTGCCTTGACAGTTGTCGTGCGCAGAACGATTTCGTGTGAGGTGCGTTGCTTGATTCAAACAAATCTAGGAAAACGCAGCTGATTGTTTGATTGGAATTGATAGTCGTGGTGAATTGAATACCTACTTTCGTATGTTGTGAATTGAACATAGTTATGGAATATAATCAATTTAATCTGTTTGTTGGGAAACGCCCTATCAGTCACTTAGAAGACATTTCATATGTGAATTGAACTTAATTATGGAATATAATCTGTCTCTTAGGAAACGCCCTGTCTAGCACTTGGAAGACATTTCATATGTTGTGAATTGAACATAATTATGGAATATAATCTGTCTCTTGGAAAACGCCCTATCAGTCACTTAGAAGACATTTCATATGTTGTGAATTGAACATAATTATGGAATATGACCAATATAATCTGTCTCTTGGGAAAAGCCCTGTCAGTCACTTGGAAGACATTTCATATGTTGTGAATTGAACATAATTATGGAATATAATCAATATAATCTGTCTCTTGGAAAACACCCTATCAGTCACTTAGAAGACATTTCATATGTTGTGAATTGAACATAATTATGGAATATATTCCATATAATCTGTCTCTTGGGAAACGCCCTATCAGTCACTTGGAAGACATTTCATATGTGAATTGAACTTATTTATGGAATATAATCTGCCTCTCGGGAAACGCCCTGTCGATCACTTGGAAGACAAATTCCTTATCATACTCCACGGTGTTTTAAGCGTTGCATGAATCGTCCTCTGCATTGTATTCGAATTGATACTGATTTATGCTGAAAGGGGATTCTTTGAAAGTAAGAATATAACTCTTCTAAGACTACGTATATCTTTTTTTATGTTAACTGTCGAAATAACTATGTATCATGAAAGCTTGTCGTGAGAATTCTCGCTTAATTGATTCCACAATAATTACTTTGGTGGTAATACAAGAAATTGGCCAACTTGGAAACGATGTATTAAAACATAAAACATAATACTGTATCATACTGTATATATGCAGTATATAATACTTTATATATACAGTATATATATATATATATATATATACATTTACAAATATATATATATATATATATATATATATAAATATATACAAACACACACATATATATCTATATATATGTGTGTATATATATATATATATATATACATATATATATGTATATAAATATATATATATATATATATATATAGATAGATAGATAGATAAATAGATAGATATACAGTATAAATGTGTGTGTGTGTGTGAAAAGTCCAACTTCAGGCTCACTGGAGACACACAGCTGCTTTGGCATGTTCTGCCAAATCATATTGCATCTGTTTACAAAAGGAACAAGCATCCCCATCCCTGAATACTAGTTAAAATTTGGTAAGGCAGCACCTTTCAAATTAAATGCACTATGCACTCATTTTAGTTTTATCTCTGTTCAGATATTTAGCAATTGCAGGCCTACAAGGAAAGAGAGTAGTATCTGCATAAGCAAAAGAATTATTTCCAAGGACATACCACATATGAGTGTATAATAGAAAACTGTAAGGGCCATTAACATTGTTACAGTCACTAGAGTAACATCACCTGCATAAGCAACAGAATCATTTTCAAGGACATACCACTTATGAATGTATGACTGAAAACTGTAAGGGCCATTAACATTGTGACAGTCAATAGAGTAGCATCATCTGCATAAGCAAAAGAATTGTTTTCAAGGACATACCACATATGTGTATATGATTGAAAACTGTAAGGGCCATTAACATTGTTACAGTCCCTAGAGTAGCATCACCTGCATAAGCAACAGAATTATTTACAAGGACATACCACATATGAGTGTAAGACTGAAAACTGTGAGGGCCATTAACATTGTTACAGTCAATAGAGTAGTATCATCTGCATAAGCAACATCATTATTTTCAAAGACATACCACATAAGCCTACATGATTGAAAACTGTAAGGGCCATTAACATTGTTACAGTCACTAGAGTAGCATCACCTGCAAAAGCAACAAGCTTGTTTTCAAGGACATACTACATATGTGTATATGACTGAAAGCTGTAAGGGCCATTAACATTGTTACAGTCACTAGAGTAACATCACCTGCATAATCAACAAGCTTGTTTTTAAGGACAAACCACATATCCGTATATGATGGAAAAATGTAAGGGTCATTAATACTGCTACAGTCATTACGGTTCTCATCAACAACCACTCTCAGAAATATATTGGCTAAAAAATAATACTAAAAATTATCCACCACCTCCCATTTGTTCAAGATTGAAAAAAGGGACTCGTGATTAACATTCAACAGCCGAGCTAAATTCATGACCAGAAAAAAGGGATTTCACTAGAAATTTCAAAAAGTGTGTTACAAGCACCTAGGCCCTTGCAAAAGCTAAATTGTAAACTATGGAGTTAATGCTAACTTTCAGCATAATTGGTTAAACACATTACATTAACTGGAAAAGTAATAACACATTTTTCATGTACTGGAAAAAGATTAACTAAGACATTTTCCATGTACTGGAAAAAGATTAACTCAGACATTTTCCATGTACCGGAAAAAAGAAAAAAATAGACATTTTCCATGTACTGGAAAACAAACAATAATTAATGAGACATTTTTCAAGTACTGAGAAAAGAATAATTAGACATTTTCCATGTACTGGAAAAAGAATAATTAGACCTTTTCCTTGTACTGGAAAACAAACAATAATTAGACATTTTCCGTGTACAGGGAAAAGATTAATTAGACATTTTCTAAGTACTGGAAAAAGAATAATTAGACCTTTTCCCTGTACTGGAAAACAAACAATAATTAGACATTTTCCGTGTACTGGAAATAGAATAATTAGACATATTCCATGTACTGGAAAAATAATTATTAGACATTTTCCTTGTAGCAGAAAAAGAATTAGAATTTTCCATATACTGGACAAAGAATCTACCTTCTAGGAAATACGCAAACATTAATGGTAACAATTTTTTTTATGATATGGGAGCTATTAAATGAGAGTTAAATGACAGGACTAGGACAACCACAACCACATTTACCTACTATAGTAATATCACCAATCGACTTAGCCAGCGCAAAAAAGATACTCTTCTAGCTAACTTGTGGAACATACCAGTCAACTTAAGAGCTAAGAAATCAAATGGAAAAATAACATGTGGGTCTATACCTCCATAGGTACCTAGATCAAGGAGAAGATTATAAATTTTGTAGGACTGATTAGCTCAAGTAATCAGCTTATTTCTATGATTGATTGATTGAGTGATTTAAAGTTTTCAGGCATCTTGACATCTAAGGTCATTGACGCCGATTATTTTTATGAAAAAGGGAATGAGACAGACTGTTGCTCACTGTTTACTCTCTTGCACATCAGTCAAAGAGCTGCCTTTCCTTTGGACATTAAGTGGTAGAACCCACAGGGTCTAGTAGAGAAGTAACTGTTAAGTTTACACCTAAGAGGGGAAGATTTAAGTTTACACCAAAGAGGGGAGATTTGAAAGCAGCTACACATTCATGTTCCTGAGTCCAACCAGATACGGTTATTCTTATGGTTACTTCGCATTAACTTTCAGCTGAGGCTTAAGGAAGCCCTTGGCGAAGTACTGTATAGTTATTTCCAGTCAAAGCTGACCTATTCTTTTCTCAGAAACATAAACCTTCTGTTTCAACAAATAATCAGGTATCAATGCATTCCTTTTTTTTTTTTTTTTTTTTTGTCCTCATTACCACAGTACAACACCCGGGAAAGAATGCATCTATCCATTACAGTGACAAAATTTTCATTTTAAGGAGCAACTGACTTAATTTACTTAAAGAGCTGTTAAAATCTTTTAAAAAATTATCACACAAAAGTCCACTCTAATCTTCATGAGATTTTATATATAACATCAAAGCAATATATATATATATATATATATATACATATATATATATATATATATATATATATATATATATATATGTGTGTGTGTGTATTGTGTGTGTGTATGTGTGTCTGAACACGTGCTAAAATAAACACTTGTACGAACTGACGCTATAATGAAAATATTTCAACATTGCACGTACCAAGTAAATGTGCAACACCAGAGAATCTTGAAAAAAAAAATTCGAGGGTTCGGAGCACTAAAAATAAAATTAACCAAAACTATACCAAAAAAAAAAAAAAAAAAAAAAATGTTTTGCTATTATTAGATATCAGCCTCCAAAATCGCACTCTAGTCACTGAAAAAAAAAACAGAGGGTTCGGAGCACTAAAAATAAAATTAACCAAAACTATACCAAAAAAAAAAATTAAAAATAAAAAAATAAAAAAAAAAATATTGCTATAATTAAAAAACACACTCCAAAATCGCACTCTAGTCACTGAAAAAAAAAACAGAGGGTTCGGAGCACTAAAAACAAAATTAACCAAAACTATACAAAAAAAAAAAATAAAATACAAAAAATAATATTGCTAGAATTAGACAAGAGACTCCAAAATCGCACTCTAATCACGGGCTGAAACACAAGACCCACCCCAATTCTCAAATTCCTCAAAGCACGTAGCAAGTAAATGTGCAACACCGGAGCACCTTGGGGGAAAAAAATCCGAGGGTTCAGAGCACTAAATGCGACAACACTCTCATCCGAGACCCTTTGTTATCATTTTGAATGATGAAGAGCCCATTCAAAGAACCACTAAGTAGTGGGGCTGTCAAGATAAAGTTACTTAAGATGGTGTTCGTGTCAAGATTCTCCGTCTTGAAGAAAATCTTTCTTATTCTCTCTCTATTTTCTTAAGTAAAGGATGCCTTGGGGACGTTAGGCTCGGATGCCAAAATAAATAGAAAAACAGTTAATAAATCTTTTAATTTCATTTACTGAGGATTAAATAAATGGAATTATGATTTAATGGTGTTACTGTTCTTAAAATTGTATTCTAATAGCTCATTACTTCTCTTAAAGTTTATTTATTTCCTTTCCTTAGAGAGGTATTTTTTCCCTGTTGGAGTCATTGTACTTATAGCACCCTTCTTTTCCAATTAGGGTTGTAGCTTAGCTCGTATTAATAATAATAATAATAATATGATGCTAATAATAATAACAATCATCATCATCATAATAATAATAATAATAGTAATAATAACAATAATAATAACAATAATAATAATAATAATAATAATTATATGGCACGTCGTTAGGGTCTGTGAGCCCATACATTGACTCCACGCAATTGCGAGAAAATCCTTGCAGTTGAACAATGGAGTTTGGTAAAGGGAATTTTGAACAGCAAGATGTAGGAAATGAAGAGAGAAAGGACTTATACAAGACCTAAAATGCTAGTGAAGCTCGGGATATAAGACTTATGTGGACCGTGAATTTTCCCAATTGTAGCACAGTATTTAACGAACAGGAAAGGGAAAATTAAATCCCGCAAAATTTCAGGACAGTGAAAATTTCCATACACACAAAAGTACTCAATTTGGCAATGATGGAGAATTGTCTTTGAAATTTGTACCGGAACTATGAATTTTATTAACTTAGAATAATTCAGCTGTGAAACTCCGTATTTGGGAATAATTCAACTATGAAACTTACAGGAGGATTTAAATTTGAAAATTATTATTTTAGAAGAATTCAACTATGAAACTTATTATTTTAGAAGAATTCAACTATGAAACTTATTATTTTAGAAGAATTCAACTATGAAACTTATTATTTTAGAAGAATTCAACTATGAAACTTATTATTTTAGAAGAATTCAACTATGAAACTTATTATTTTAGAAGAATTCAACTATGAAACTTATTATTTTAGAAGAATTCAACTATGAAACTTATCAAAGAATTCAACTATGAAACTTATCAAAGAATTTCAACTATGAAACTTACAGGAGGATTTAAATTTGAAAATTATTATTTTAGAAGAAGTCAACTATGAAACTTATTATTTTAGAAGAATTCAACTATGAAACTTATTATTTTAGAAGAATTCAACTATGAAACTTATTATTTTAGAAGAATTCAACTATGAAACTTATCAAAGAATTCAACTATGAAACTTATCAAAGAATTCAACTTTGAAACTTCTCATTTTAGATGAATTAACTATGAAACTTACAAAAGGATTCAACTATGAAACTTATAATTTTAGAAGAATTCAACTTTGAAACTTGTTATTCTAGAAGAATTTGACTATGAAACTTACAGAAAAATTCAACTTTGAAACTTATTATTTTAAAAAAAATTCAACTATGAAACTTATCGAAGAATTCAACTTTGAAACTTATTATTTAAGAAGAATTCAACTTTGAAACTTATTATTTAAGAAGAATTCAACTTTGAAACTTGGTATTTTAGAAGAGTTCATCTTTGAAACTTGTCATTTTAGAAGAATTCATCTTTGAAACTTAGAATTTTAGAAGAATTCAACTTTGAAACATGTCATTTTAGAAGCATTCATCTTTGAAACTTAGTATTTTAGAAGAATTCAACTTTGAAACTTATCATTTTAGAAGATTCAACTTTGAAACTTGTCATTTTAGAAGAATTCATCTTTGAAACTTAGTATTTTAGAAGAATTCAATTTTGAAACTTTGTATTTTAGAAAAATAAATCGTTAAAACTTGGTATTTTAGAAATATTCGACAAGGAAACTTAGTATTTTAGAAGAATTCAACTATGAAACACAGAAGGATTCAAATTTGAAACTTATTTTAGAAAAATTCAACTATGAAACTTACTATTTTAGAATTCAACTTACCTTGACAGGTGACTATGGTCCTTATGTTCCCTCAAAACAAGGTCTATAACTTTGCGTACCTTTTCGCCATTATCCATTATCAAGACATTTCAGTGGCCCAAAAATCCTGAAAATAAATAGAATTTGAGTCTTTTTTTTGAAAGAGGTACAATCGAATATTAATGATATCATTACTCCTCAATCTGATTGAAAAGTTCTTAAAGATATAAATCTAAAAATACTATTTTCAATTATAGATAACAATTACCTAAGCTCTTAAGTTTTCTTGCTTGAAGGTACACCAAGGCACATTATTATTATTATTATTATTATTATTATTATTATTATTATTATTATTATTATTATTATTATTATTATTATTATTATTACTTGCTAAGCTATAACCCTAGTTGGAAAAGCAGAATGATATAAACCCGAGGGCTCCAACAGGGAAAATAGTGTAACCTTAAGTAAGAGAATTCTACCCCAAGACAGTGAAAGACCATGGTACAGAGGCTATAGTACTATCCAAGACCAGAGAACAATGGTTTGATTTTGGAGTGTCCTTCTGCTAGAAGAGCTGCTTACCACAGCTAAAGTCTCTTTTACCCTTACCAAGAGGAAAGTAGCCACTGAACAATTACAGTGCAGAAGTTAACCCCTTGAGCGAGGAAGAATTGTTTGGTAATCTCAGTGTTGTCAGGTGTATGAGGACAGGGGAGGATATGTAAAGAATAGGCCAGACTATTTGGTGTATGTGTAGGCAAAAGGAGAATGAGCCGTAACCAAAGAGAAGGATCCAATGTAGTACTGTCTGGCCAGTCAACGGACCCCATGACTCTCTAACGGTAGTATCTCAGCAGGTGGCTGGTGTCCTGGCCAACCTACTATCTACTACCTATTCTATTTATTCCCTTTCCTCACTGTGTTATTTTCCCTGTGGGAGCCATTGGGCTTATAGCCTCCTGCTTTCCCAACAAATGTTGTAGCTTAGCTAGTAATAACAACAACAACAATAACAACAACAATAATAATAATAATAATAATAATAAAACTTTCCACTCGGCATTATGGCATCCTGCTTCTCCAACTAGGGTTGTATCTAGTAATAATAATAATAATAATAATAATAATAATAATAATAATAATAACATCCCTTAGATTTTAAGAGACAAACCATATTAATAACAAAATAGACACATAAATATTTCAATTACCTGAATCCAGTGAATTTACCCTTATACAAAAATTATGATTGGTATGTAAAATTTCATCATATGATATATGAATGAATTTATCAATTATTTACACGAGTGTTCGGGTTGGGTGGGGGTTGAGGCATTCCCCCCTGTATATATGAAACCCTCATAAAGATTTTCTTATTTCCTAAGTTTTACAACCGTTAATCAGAACAAACTGGAGTTACTTCGAGGTACTGATCATCTATCTTGCATTTATAATCAGGTACTCACGCAAACATATCGTACATTGACATATCAACATAAACAATGTAGAATAAGTATATTAAATTCTCATAGAATTCAAGACAGAGTTAAATTCTTCATTGACATATTAACGTATACAAAGTGCAATCTGTTTTCATAAGATTTTAATCGATTTCAAGACCATTACATTCTCTCAACTATCGAAATGAACTAAAATTAAACATGACTTCCTAAAACTTCCACAGCAATTTAGTAAATTTAATGAAAAATTCTTTCGGCAATCAAAACGAGCTAAAATTTAAAATGAATTCTAAAAACGTCAACCACAACTCACTAAACCAATAAAAAAATTTTCGACAATCAAAACGAGCTAAAATTAAAATTACTTTTTAAAATGTCCACAACAATTCACTAACTTCAATAAAAATTCTTTCAGCAATCTCAAAAGGAGCTAAAATTTAAAATGGCTTCTTAAAATATCCACAGCAATTCACAAACTTCAATAAAAAATTCTTTCGACAATCAAAACGAGCTAAAATTAAAAATGACTTCTTATCACTAAATTAATAAAAGATATTCTTTGGACAATTAAAACGAGCTAAAATTAAAAATGGCTTCTTAAAACGTCAACAATAATTCACTAACTTTAATAAATAAATATTTCGACAATCAAACCGAGCTAAAATTAAAAATGACTTCTTAAAACGTCAATAACAATTCACTAAATTAATAAAGATTCTTTCGACAATCACATGAAAACAGGTACCAAATAAAAGCAAAATGAAACAGAGCATCATAAAAACACAAAAAAACATATATTCAAAGGACAGTTCCGCTGAAAGTCATTCCTTATCTATTTGAATAATACAGAACTCATTCGAG
Source organism: Palaemon carinicauda (assembly GCF_036898095.1). Taxonomy (NCBI): domain Eukaryota; kingdom Metazoa; phylum Arthropoda; class Malacostraca; order Decapoda; family Palaemonidae; genus Palaemon; species Palaemon carinicauda. The sequence goes on along the minus strand of NC_090760.1, from coordinate 13,162,001 downwards.
GCTAAGGTTAAGTGGCATGATTGGCAGGATTTTGAATCCCATTCGTGACAAGTTCTCTTCGTTAATCGGAACCTTTTTAACATGGTATAAAGGAGGTGAGTATTTGGACTTTGGAAGGCAGGGTTATAAGCCAACCCGCCACCCCCTTTCAACAAGAAAAAATACTATAAATATATTATTATCATTATTATTATTATTATTATGAATAAAATGTGATAAGATTTGATTTGTATATTTATTTTTAAAAATGAGCAGTACATGAATTGGGAAAACTATATAAGATGTGCTTTGGTTAAGTAATCAAAGTCTAATGTGAATTTGTAAGAGTATACCATGAAATTATTTCCGTTTTCTTTAAAGCGAGACAAAAAATAAATAACACACACGCTATCGTATTAATATATAGATTACTTGCTAAGCTATAACCATAGTTGGAAAAGCAAGAGGCTATAAGATCAAGGGCTCCAACAGGGAAAAATAGCCCAGTGAGGAAAGGAAACAAATAAACGATATATGAAGTAATGAAAGATTAATATAAAAATATTATAAAAAACATTAACAACATTAAAACAGATAACTCATATATAGACTTTAAAAAGACTTATGTTAGTCTGTTCAACATAAAAACATTTGCTGCAAGTGTGAACTTTTGAAGTTCTACCGTATTTTGTGAATCTTTTTACTGAAAGTATTATCATTAATATCATCATTATCTTTATTAGTAAGAGCAAAGGTGTAATGTAAAATCGTTATAAACCCAAGGACTCCCATTGGAAAAGAAACAAGAAAAAACACTATAAATATATCAATGCTTTGACGTATTTCGTGAATCTTTTTACTGAAAGTATTATCATTAATATCATCATTATCTTTATTACTAGAAGCAAATCTGTAATGTAAAATCATTATAAACACAAGGACTCCCATTGGAAAAAGCAACAAGAAAAAAATACTATAAAAACATCTATGCTTTGACGTATTTCGTGAATCTTTTTACTGAAAGTATTATCATTAATATCATTATCACTATTACTAAAAACAAAGCTATAACGTAAAATCGTTTTAAACACAAGGACCCCCATTGAAAAAGCAAGTAAATGCGAAAATAAAACTCATAAATAAAATTAATTATAAAGGAGGATATAAAGTATTTTTTAAATACTATGAGTAACTTCAAGTATTATCATTATTATCACCATTATCATTGTTATTAAAAGCAAAGCTATAACTAAAACTGGAATAGCAGAAAGCAACAAGCCCAAGGACCCCAACTGGGAAAGAAGCCCAATGAGAAAATGAACTTGCAAAATAGTGAATTAAATAAAAAAAATAGAAAAAAAACCTTTTTTCAAGTACATTAAGGAATATTTAACAAACGCTTCATTAAATGCTCATCTAAAATGCAAGGTAAATTTAGACTACGAGTTTCATATAGATTATGGAAACTCACCTAGATACAATATGTCACTCACCTTGACAGGAAATTCACTTCCTTAATTTCTTTCGTTGTGGGTCTCTGAGGCTTTTGCTTCGTCGTGCTATTCATTCTTCAGACCTTTCAAGGGTGAATCATTCTGAAAGCAAATGGAGTTTTAGTCTATATTTTAAATGAATAATTAAATTTAAACTATATTTTAATAATAATAATAATAATAATAATAATATAATCATAATAATAATAGTAGTAGTAGTAGCAGTAGTAATAATAATATACCACAGAAACCCAAGCTCTTATAACAAACAAACATATTGAACTTTTAACTTCTAATATTTAAGCATAAACCAATTCGTATTCTACTTTCAAGAACAAATATAAAAAAATATATATATAAATTCTTCGCATATACCAGATAACGCTTTAACAGACCCTAAATTTCAAGTGCCAAAAGGAAGGAAATCTTATATAAAACGGCAGAGATTGAACCCAAAGGTAATGTGTTTCGTCTTTCAACGTTAATTAAGATACAAAATCACTTTTCGTCACCCTGAACGCTCAAAGTAGATAAATGAAACTTAATTCAGAGCTATGTACGGAGTGATCCGGAGTAACAAGACCTAACATATACACACTAGTGTAAGCGACCCGTCAAAAATGACAGGTAAATATTTAGATATGCACGCACACACACGGATTTGTGGGAGATTCTGGCTTACGAGTGTACTACAACCTCTCCCTCGTACCAGAGGGAAGGGGAGAGGCCGAATATTCATTCGTCTGCTAATGACACTGAGTGTGACCGGAAAGAAATTATATATATATATATATATATATATATATATATAGATAGATAGATAGATATACTCATGTTTATACAGTGTATATATATATATATATATATATATACTGTATATACACGAGTATATCTATATCTATATATATATATATATATATATATATACAGTATATACATTTACCGTATATATACTTTATATACTGTATCTATATACCTATATACACATATATATATATATATATATATATCTCATCTCAAATCCTTTAAAAACACCAATAAACAACAAACAGGAATAAACCATCCATCAAAACCCGTTGAAAAGTCTCTCAACTTAAAAATAACCTTTCGTGACCCAGCCAATGACACATTCCTCCGTATCTCAGATTATCTTTATCGATACTCTTATAACTAATTAGAGCATCGAGGATTTACTGCAGTGATCTTAAAACTACTCTGTGATTGATGTGAAAGTCGTAAATCTGCCTTGTGGCTGAAACGAATCAATTTTGTTTTTTCAGAATTATCTTGATGTTACTTGGTTGGAGTTTGATCTATCGCTTCCTTCCCTCTAAGTCATTTGATTCTCTCTCTCTCTCTCTCTCTCTCTCTCTCTCTCTCTCTCTCGAGAGAGAGAGAGAGAGAGAGAGAGAGAGAGAGAGAGAGAGAAATGTAGTTATAATCTAACAAGATTAGGCTATATTCAGGTATACTAACCATGTCTCTCTCTCTCTCTCTCTCTCTCTCGAGAGAGAGAGAGAGAGAGAGAGAGAGAGAGAGAGAGAGAAATGTAGTTATAATCTAACAAGATTAGGCTATACTGTGAAGTATTTAGCACCATGAATCACTTCATTTATAGCATCCTGTGGCGTTTTGGCATTGTGTACCGTCCTATTTACTTGCGAATTGAGCTTAGTGAGATCGACCGTCATTCTGATCCCACCATCTGGTTTCGGGATTACAACGATTGGATGGCACCATTCCGTTGGTCTATCTCCAACTCGTTCTATGACATCCTGATTAATCATGTTTTCCAGCTCCTTCTTCACTGCATCCCGCAATGGGTAGCTCACTGGTCGGGAGGCATAAATTGCAAAAGGTTTTGCATTTTCCTTAAGCTCTATTCTCATTGGTGCAGTTTTCATAGTTTTTAACCGTCCTTCAATGCTGAACACTTCTGAGTAGTCTTCTGTGATCTGGTTCCTCGTGTTTATGCTGAATTCCTCCACTGGGAATTCCTCCACTGGGCTATTTTTTTCAGTACACCGAAGATCTGTGATAATACGAACTGTTTTTTTCATAGGAAATGGGAAATTTTCATGCACGATGTGCAACTTCTTGCAGGCATCAAGAGATATATACATCTCCTTACTTTTAACGTCACTACAAAAAATAACATTTTCCACACATTTGTTGCCATTACCATGTAACACTAAATCAGTCTCTCCAATAACATTTAGTCTTTTGCCATTAACACTTTCTAAGTACTCTTCACAGAAATGGAGGTCCTGTTCACCAAGCATCAAATCCTCCATCATTCCCACACCAGCAACAGTCCTCTCTGCTCCTGTATCGGCGATGACCCATTTTCTGATGACATGACTCTTCAGTGGGTGATGGATGTCAACTGACAACATCGGACGTTTCTCAGTACGCCTAGAAATGTCGGCGACATGCTTGCGTTTATCGGCTTTAGGAGACGATTTTGTAGCGTTTTCCTTCCTTAGACTTTCACAGGCCTTACTATAATGGTTAAAGCGACCACAATTAAAACACTCCTTTCCCATTGCTGGACATTTTTTTCCTTGTTGGTGGGCTGAAAAACCACATCTGCGACACTTTGCGGATTCATCTATAGAGGATTTGTTGGCATGACTTTTTGTTCGCTGTTGACTTTTGCTTCTTTTCCGGGTCTGCAATCTATTCATATCAACACTATAACCTCTACTCAATCTCTGATCTTCTTTCCCTGCCAACTCACGGTTGCGGCATAAAGTGATCGTCTCACGAAGGTTAAGTGCAGGTTTCTTTCCCAACAGTTCCTGTCTTACACTCTCATCGCGAACTCCGGACAATATAAGAGTGGCAATCCATTCATCAGCACTCATGTCTGACAGGTTGACATCCTCTGCTTGCTCCCGAAGATCCACCAGAAAATCGTCAAATGACTCTCCGGATTCTTGCTTCCTCCGAACAAGCTTGTAACGGTCTACTGCGATGTTCCGTTGTGATTTAAGGTGTCCCCTAATTCTCTCTATGATTTCACTCAAACTTAATTGTGTATCCATTGGGATTTCCATTGCATGGCAAATTCTTTGAAGGAACTCTGGTGTGCAAAACGTCCAAAAAGTCGCGATCTGGTCCTCTCGAGTTTTCTCCCCTAGCTTCGCCACCTGTGCGTAATTTTTCCATGTAGCCTCCCATCTCTTGAAAATCTTCAAAGTAGTACCATCATCTAGTAGCTCTGGGGGTCTAACAGAAATTTTTGTTGTCTCACTTCGGCGACTTCTCTCAACTCCTGTGGTTGTGTTATCGTTGAGGTCAGCCCGAGGTGTGACTCGTTCAAGGATAGCAGCTAATTCTCGTTCGCGGCGCTCCTGTTCACGTGTAAAGCGTTCTTCCTGTGATTGCATCTGCTTCTGTAGCATTTGCAACATAGTAAACATGGGATCACTTGCCGCTATAAAAGTAGTTTCCTTGTGCTTTTCAATAGGAGTCTTTATTCCCTCCTCAGTGTCGCCTATCAAATTGGACCTTTCGATGGTTATTTGAAGTAGTCTTGATAATCTTGATGTATTATCCTTGTTGTCATAGGGAACTCTAAGAGCCTCCAGGTAATTCTTGATTTCATCACGATCTAAATCACCAATATTTTCTTTAGTGAGGGCAAGGGCTTCCTCACGAAGTTCTGCAACTATAGGCATTGTAGTGGTAGGGTTATTCTTTCTGCTTGTAGATATCTTCCTTTATACTCACTGCGCCATGTGTTAACTTAATTCAGGAGCCAAATAAATATCGATGATAACGAATCAACTATTTATTCCTGAATGGATTTATTTATAATACCAAGTGTTACCTTCACGGCTGACAAATAACGACTCCCCTTATAAGAAAAGGCGGGAGGCGAAAACCATTACAGTAGACATGTAAACAAAGTAACAGTAGTAATTATCATATGTAAACAACTGGTCGTTTGACCATACAACTGTTGAACGACAATCATAACAAGATGTAGATAGAACTCTAGTATACTTCACTAACCATGTCTCTCTCTCTCTCTCTCTCTCTCTCTCTCTCTCTCTCTCACCAAGATTGGGCACTATTCTAGCCATACTAACGATGAGTTATTCATCTCTCTCTCTCTCTCTCTCTCTCTCTCTCTCTCTCTCTCTCACACAATTTGTTAACAGTAATAATATACCAATATTAGGCTATATTCCTGCTATACTAACGATGACTTCCCCGCCCTCTCTCTCTCTCTCTCTCTCTCTCTCTCTCTCTCTCTCTGTCAAATTTGTACACAGTAATAACCTACCAATATTAGCTATATTCTTGTTATATTAACGATGACTTTCCCCACTCTCTCTCTCTCTCTCTCTCTCTCTCTCTCTCTCTCTTGTCAAATTTGTACACAGTAATAACCTACCAATATTAGGATATATTCTTGTTATATTAACGATGACTTTCCCCTCTCTCTCTCTCTCTCTCTCTCTCTCTCTCTCTCTCTCTCTCACAAAAACAAAAATAAAAAATAATAAACTTCGTGATTCAAAAACGCGATTTTCAACTACTATCAAATATAGTCTATAAACAAAAGCATAATTGTATAACACTACTGATGCCACTAGGTCTATAGGATCTTGGCCTAAAAGTACAGTTCCGTACTGCTCATAGTGTGCAAAAAACTTAGGCTGACTATCACGCCTCTATTCCTCACATTCTCTCTAAACCTACATATTTCTCTTTATAGTAACTACTAAATATGGCTACTCTAAATAAAGCATTTAATGTTCAAGACTTTTTACAGTTTCTATGACATATCTGTTTTGATGTTGTTACTGCTTTCAAAATAATTTATTGCTGAGTTTTTCTCATCGTTTAGTTATTTCTTTATTTCCTTTCCTCATTGGGCTATCTTTCCTTGTTGGAGCCCTTGGGCTTATAGTATCTTGCTTTTCCACCTAGAGATGTAGCTTGGCCAGTAAAAATAATAATAATAAATAAAAAAAAAACCTTCATCTTTACCAAGGACAATTTAAAATAGTTACACACAGAAATAAAGATTAACCTAACGATAACAGCAACATAAATTGGTTGTACTGAAAGAGATACGATTAATATCACACCAAAAGCATGGTGTAAATACCATGTACACAACGACCGCAACGAACATTAAAACCACGACTGATCTCTTCGCGGAAGTTGCAAACAAATTGTCCTTTTCGTAAACCAAAACAGCCAAGCCTCGTTTGCACCGAGGAACTCAGCCAACCTTTGAAACAATTATACGTTGCAGAACTAATGTGAAAGTTGCTAGCACTGGCTGCAGCATCAACTCCAAATTTTGACCTATCAACTTTCATCTAAAACAAATAAATAGAATAGTCAACCTTATGACATTTTCAATTCTACAAGTTATTATACGTTGCAGAAAATATTGTGGAAGTTGCTAACACTGACTGCAGCATCAACTCCAAATTTTGAACTAGGCCATAGACCTATGAAGTTCCATCTAAAAAAAATGCATTGAATAATCAACCTTATGACATTTTCAATTCTACAAGTTATTATACGTTGCAGAAAATATTGCGGAAGTTGCAAGCATTGGCTGCAGAATTAACTCCAAATTTTGCCCTAGGCCATAGACCTATAAAGTTCCATCTACAAAAAATGCATAGAATACCTTATGACATTTCCAATTCTACAAGTTATTATACGTTGCAGAAAATATTGCATAAGTTGCAAGCACTGGCTGCAGAATTAACTCCAAATTTTGAACTAGGACATAGACCTATCAAGGTCCGTCTAAAAAAAATGCATAGAATACCTTATGATATTTCCAATTCTACAAATTATACGTTGCAGAAAATATTGTGGAAGTTGCTAACACAGGCTGCAGCATCAACTCCAAATTTTGAACTAGGCCATAGACCTATCAAATTCCATCTTTAAAAATGCATAGAATAGTCAACCTTCTCTTGCTTGAGGGTATACTCGGTCACACTATTCTATCTCGTTTCTCTTCCTCTTTTGTTAAAGTTTTCATAGATTATATAGGAAATATTTATTTAAATGTCATTGTTCTTAAAATATATTATTTTCCCTTGTTTCCTTTCCTCACTGGGCTATTTTCCTTGTTGAGACCCCTGGGCTTATAGCATCTTGCTTTTCCAACTAGGGTTGTAGTTTAGCAAGTAATAATAATAATAATAATAATAGTAAGACATTTCCAATTCTGCACTGCATTAAGATACGAGAACATTTCAAAATATGATTCAAAATAGCAGAAAATTTGCATCACAGCATATATTAATGACTAAAATTAAATCACTGAAGTGTTCGAAACATGGCCCCAGTTAGTAAATAACGGTAAAATTTAAAAAGCCTAACAAAATTTATGAAGCAAATATTGGAAAAATATAGTACCTAAACTTTCCACCAGAGAAAATTCAACAAAGAAGCGTGCAGACAATATCGGTGTCAAGATTGAGTCTCCAAACCTAGCACCAATCAGTTATTATTATTATCATCATTATTATTACTTGCTAAGCTACAACCCTAGTTGAAAAAGCAGGATGCTATAAGCCCAGGGGCCCCAACAAGGAAAATAGCCCAGTGAGGAAAGGAAAAAAAGGAAAATAAAATATCTTAAAAACAGTAACAACACCAAAATAAATATTTCCCATTTAATATGAATGTCAAAGTAAAAGATACCAAGTCATTAATATTAATCGTAAATTTTAAGCAGCAAACTTTGAACTATGTAGGAAAACTTTAACGGTAAAATTCAGGTCGTCCATATTGGAACAGTGAAAAAAAGCCTTCAAGGATAATGCTGCTTTACTATAGCAAACACACAACACACACACACACACACACAAACATACATATATATATATATATATATATATACATATATACATATATATACATATATATATGAGAGAGAGAGAGAGAGAGAGAGAGAGAGAGAGAGAGAGAGAGCCTTGGTATCCAAGTGTGCCACAAGATAGGAGTAAATGAAGCAATAATTTATTTATTTCCTTATTTCCTTTCCTCACTGGGCTATTTTTCCCTAATGGAGCCTTTGGGCATCTTGCTTTTCTAACTAGGGTTGTAGCTTGGCTAATAATAATAATAATAATAATAATAATAATAATAATAATAAAGAGTTTGACGTATTCCTGATGAACCTTGTATTGGTATACGAAGCCACCCTCTTAGACCTACTATTAGTGGAAACGATTTAAGGGTATATATATATATATAATAAAAAAATAAATATATGTATATATATATATATATATATATATATACATACATACATACAAACTACTTTATCTCGTGAAACTACATTAATGTGACAGCTAACACTCATGTGAACACACAGCTCATGTCTTTGAACCATAAGACCAAACGTCCTTCTACATCAAGCGATAGCAAATAGTTCGGATGGTATAATTAATGAGGAGATTCCCCACATCTAACAAGCATGATAATATTGCCCCGGGTATTAAACACGTGTTCTCCTTGGCACTTTTCTTTTTCATGTACCCAGCTGGGTACAGTCAGTGGGTACGCGAACTCATGACGAGATTAGTCGAGATTCAGAAGAGAAAAGACAGCTCAGATAAGTTTAGATTACAGCGTTTACATTATTTTTTTTCTACTTGGCAATGTTTTAATGTTTTCATTATAGCGTCAGTTCGTACATATGTTTATTTTAGCATGCGTTCACACAGACAGACACACACACACACACACACACACACATATATATATATATATATATATATAGATAGATAGATAGATAGATAGATATATATATATATATATATATTATATATATACATACATATATCAATACAAGCCAAAGTACCAGGATAAACGTTCCACAGACTAGTAGTGTAAGGAATTAAGTCTTCATGTTATGGGACAGCCCACAAGTCCCACACTAGCTTTTCATCTACGAATACTAGGATTGCTAATGATAATTTAAGTAAAACAAGGCAAGAATAATTGAACCATCGCCATTTAACTATGAAATAAAAACGAACACCGTGAACGTAAAACTCCTTTAACACCAACCTAATCATAGGTCTATACAATAATCAGGTCATTTATTACTACCTTGGAGGTAGTAAGCATTGAATACTTTCTAGGTATTACTAGTATTACTAGTAAAAGTAAAAAGTATATAAATTATTGTTTTTGAGTGACTGGAAATTAAAATCAAGATGTGTGATGTTGTAAATTGTTAAATTAGATGGATTTGTTTATAGAAAAATGCAATTAAATGTGATGATACTGTAAATATTGTGATTGTAAAGAATGTGTAATTTAACTTTTTAATAAAAAGATAAAAAAAGTATTACTTGATACTAACATCTTTGGGGGAAATAAAGCCTATTTTGACACCCTGACTAATACAGCACCCGACTATCATTAGCTAGGTTCGTGAACCATTCCTATCCTACCCCGCTTCAGTCTACCAAGGCGTGAATATGTTCCAACGTCTGCAACTGGCCAAACCCCAGACATAAATATGGATTGGACATGTCTGAGGCATTTGGCCTGCAGAGTACTAGAAACAACTGTGTTGTACACACACACACACACACACACACATATATATATATATATATATATATATATGCAGATTTAGTTACATTATTCATCTACCTATGAGCCTATGCGATGTATTTATTTAAACGAATTTCAATTTCCAAATACAAGGTTGGACTGCATGTGTAAAGGCTCATAAACACACACACACTACAAAAATTAGTCTTTTTCCTCTTTTGTTTGCATGATAATGGGCTACTATACGTATGAATGTATGTGCGCATACATACACTTTATATATGGCACTGCCATATTAATCCTTTACATAACACGTATATAACTTCCATTAAGCCTCCAGTTAAGGACAATAGTAAACTATCGTCCTTAACTGGCGACAAAACAAAATCGTATATTGTGACAATAAACGTTATAGGCCTATTTGTTGAATATATTATCGTATCCTAATTTAACATTTAAGACGTAACAGTAAAATATTTAAAACATGTCGAATATAACCATTTAACATTTAAAGTCTAGAAAAGGTCACACTGAAGCATTAAATATATCGTTGATACTTAACAAATCTTAACAACAATATTAAATATTACCATGAAATCAATTATTATAATCATTACTAGCCAAGCTACAACCCTAGTTGGAAAAGCAAGATGCTATAAGCCCAAGGGCTCCAATAGGGAAAATAGCCCAGAGAGGAAAGGAAATAAGGAAATAAATAAAGGAGAACAAATTAACATTAAATCATTCTAAAAAACAGATATGCCATATATAAACTACAAAAAGACTATCAGCCTAGTCAACATAAAAACATTGGCTGCAATTTTTAACTTTAGATTTGAAATTGACGATGAAGCTAAATAAATAACCCAGATACCTACAAACAGGTTAGAATAATGTTAAAACCATCAAATATACGAAACATGACTTTGAAATCTGTATGAATACGTTATAAAGAACCTTAACCCTTACAATGTGTAAGAAATGGAACACAGAATTTTATTAAATACATGTATGTCATTTTTAAAATGCAGAGGTAGGACAGTATGTCATTCCCAAAATAGGATTCATAATTACCGAGAAATCCGAACCACGAACCTCATCCATCAAACACTAACAACTGTAGTAAAATCGACGCCATGTTTGATCATACAAACAGGTTCGTTCCTTTTCCGTAACATACAAATATATCTACCGTGAATACACGGAACTTCATTATACAATAGTGAAAAATACTCACCGTATCTTTGTGAATCAGTTACGCAATAGTAACGCTTCAAGGAATTAATGCACAAGATAAAACAGACTTTGGAAAGAGTTGGCGGGAAACTGAACTGGGGAAGACGAAGGAGGGCGGAGCTACAGGAGTCCCGCGAGGTGTGTTTTGAGGTAGTAGCCAGATACTCATATTCTGAATATTTTACTTCAATTATATAAATACATATATTACTATTTAACAAGTTTCGCTCATGCATCGATAAAATTTCATTTATTTAATCAGCAACTTCTAAATTTAAGTATTCACGGGAAACTGCTGTAGGAAAGATGCTCATTTGAACACCTACTTACTACACAGTATTCATGGTTATCTCCCACCCATCAGTTTATACATATATTACTATTTAACAACAGTTTCGCTCATGCATCGATAAAATTTCATTTATTTAATCAGCAACTTCTAAATTTAAGTATTCCCGGGAAACTGCTATAGGAAAGATGCTCATTTGAATGCCGACTTCCTACGCACAGTGGTAAACACGGCTAATGGCTGTCTCCCGTTCATAAGTTTAGTTAATCCAGTGCGTGAGTGCTACCTTAAAAAGCCACTTTCGAGACGGATATATAAAGCCAACGTTAAACTAATTAGCAAAAGGTAAATATAAATTGTTGAATGCATGTTGCCGTAAAGAATATTACGGGTATAATCTGTATTTGGTTGCACCGGAAAGCCGTTAGCTTGCAGGCCCAGACCTTATTTCCTTAACCGGAATTAAAGATGTCATCAAAAGTTTTGTATATAAGTTTTTTTTCTATCGGCGTTCGTTCTCTGAAAGAAAAATCGTACGTTAAATATTAATGTAGTTAGTGTCAAAAATTAGGCATACGTATAAGCCTATATTTAATAATTTTGTTATACATTTCTGTGTGAACATAGAAATGGCACTTTGTTCCATAGACTTCTTGATATGCTTAAAGCTAAAATTATATCTACACATCATGGATATTTGCTGTTTTGAGATATTTAAATATATAGATCTACAGTCTGGAAATTATCCAGCCGTAGTTACGCAGAAGGGATATCAAACAATATAACTTAGAATTACGGAACTTTCAATGTTATTTACAAGATTTAGTCATTGTTTTATTATATTTAATGAAAAACGTATCCCTTGGTCAGGACCCCTGGCCCTCAAATGAAATAAGGTTAGGATAGGATGTCTTGCTATATTTCTCTTGCTTATCCCACCTAAAACATGTCTCCCAATTTTGATCCTTTGATAATTCGTCTATTATCTTTAGACTGATTACTTCCGATAGGAAGCAAATGCTTAGGAAAACCACATTTCAACTAATTGCGGTATAAAGATCGAAATTTCTATGGAAAACTTTGTCTTAAGGTAAGAAACGTCTAGTCAGACTATTCCGTGCAGTCCCACACGAGGTGAGATATAATTCCATATGGACAAAGTAAATAAGATTGGTTTCATGTATGCTTACCTTTTGTAAACTAATGCCGGAAAAAAGACTCCAAAATACACACAAATGAAACAATTAACATACTGAAGGAATAAATGCCCCAACGGTTGAGCTCCTTTCGTCTCTAAGTTGCCACTGACTGCCATTTTCAAATTTCAGATAATCAACAAGCGATGCCTCCTTTTTTAAATATACGTAATTTGTCTATATTCGCGTGGAATTCTATTATAATAACAACCAATCTCAATTTTAATGTTATTTTATATGTATTTTTTTAGCTATTTGTCAAATAATATTGTTAATATTTGATTGCAATGCTCATATTCTATTGAGTATTTGGCAACTTTTATCTCGCCTCCCTCCCCCAAAGCAACCATCTACTGCCCGTGGTTTTTCACACTCGTAAATTGTGACTTAGTCCTTAATTTCCTTTATCATAATGTCGTTTTGTTGTATTTTGTTTTTACTTTAGTACTTTATTACTTTAATGATAGGCGAAGCATCAATATTGATATATTGCAGTGTCGTACTTTTCAAGTTGATTTTATTTTTCTTCAATAGATTTTGTTTGGCTTTAATACACACACATATATATATATGTGTGTGTGTATGGTTATGTAATTATGTATGTGTTAATTTATCAACTACAGATTAAGATTTTCCTTACAAAATGCATTTCGTTTTGTTAGTTTCTTTGTTTTATTAGTTTCAGCCGATGCTAGTCCACGCACGACAAAGGCTTCAGACATATCCTTTCCACACGCATCTATTTATGGTCTTTCTGTGTCAGTCTATACCCGTAAGTTTTCTTAGTTCATCAATATATCGTCTTCTCTTCCTTCCCCCGCTTCTTTTGCAATCTGAAATCCATTTATTAGCTGTCATTCTCATTATCATTATATGTCCTGCCCATGTCCATTTCTTTATGTAGGGTAAAACATCCTCTACTAACCTACTTCATATATATATATATATATATATGTGTGTGTGTGTGTGTGTGTGTGTATAATGTGTATATATATATATATATATATGTGTGTGTGTGTGTGTGTGTATAATGTGTATATATATATATATATATATATAAGCATTTTGGTGATAACTACTTTTTCCATTAAGTGGAATAATTTCTGAATTTAGCGATATTTTCTGGTGCTCATAACTGAGTGACTGTAGGTTATCATCAATATAATATCACCATTCCATAGACCTAAGGAGTTCTCATGCCACTTTAAAAACGAACGCTTTATATGCGCTGGTTTGTGTCTAAAGAATAGGCAAATGCACCAAATCATAGAGAAGCCATGCAAAATTAGTCAGAGACACGCTATGCATGAAATATAAGCGCTCGGTCGGAAGTATTTGACGTAAGCAGAATTTTAATTAACTTAATTTTTGCTTTCTTGGTTCTTGCTTCGTATATTCTGGTAATCTCTTCAATTCCAAACCTTTGCAATTTCTCGGATTCACTATATGATCACCTGTTTTTTTTTTTTTTTTTTTTTTTTTTAGCTAGGCCTAGTTCTAGGAGGACATTCCAAAATCAAACCATTGTTCTCTAGTCTTGGGTACTGCCATAGCTTCTGTACCATAGTCTTCAACTGTCTTGGGTTAGAGTTCTCATCCTTGAGGGTACACTCGGGCACACTATTTTATCTTATTTCTCTTCCTCTTGTTTTGTTATAGTTTTTATAGTTATATAGGAGATATTTATTTTGGAGTTGTTCTTAGAATATTTTATTTTTCCTTGTTTCCTTTCCTCACTGGACTTTTTCCCTGTTGGACCCCATGGGCTGTAGTATCCTGCTTTTCCAACTACGGCTGTGTCTTAGCAATTAGTAATAATAATAATAATAATAATAATAATAATAATAATAATAATAATAATAATAATAATAATAATAATCTGTTGTGAGTTACATAAGTTGGTGGTGTGATTTACTGAAACTAGATCTATATATTACACATTGCTTCATCATCACACCCGATGTGAATCCGTTTCCACAACGGAATAGGTGGACAATAGACTTAGTTCGGTTAACCTGACTAGTAAATCACTCGGTGAGTTTTATTTAAGATTGGTTTATCATGAAGCCATGTTTTTTCTCGTTGCTCGTAAATGAAAAACAATAGAAAAGTTAACAGGTTATTCTGGTTTAGTATGTGGCCTACCTTTTTTATTTTGCTTCAGTATGTGGCCTACCTTTTTTATTCTGGTTTAGTATGTGGCCTACCTTTTCTATTCTGGTTTAATATGTGGCCTACCTTTTTTATTCTGGTTTAGTAGGTGGCCTACCTTTTTTATTCATTCTGGTTTAATATGTGGCCTACCTTTTTTATTTTGGCTCAGTATGTGGCCTACCTTTTTTATTTTGGCTCAGTATGTGGCCTACCTTTTTTATTCTGGTTTAGTATGTGGCCTACCTTTTCTATTCTGGTTTAATATGTGGCCTACCTTTTTTTATTCTGGTTTAGTATGTGGCCTACCTTTTTTATTCTGGTTTAGTATGTGGCCTACCTTTTTTATTCTGGTTTAGTATGTGGCCTACCTTTTTTATTCTGGTTTAGTATGTGGCCTACCTTTTTTGTTCTGGTTTAGGATGTGGCCTACCTTTTTTGTTCTGGTTTAGGATGTGGCCTACCTTTTTTATTCTGGTTTAGTATGTGGCCTACCTTTTTTATTCTGGTTTAGTATGTGGCCTACTTTATTTATTCTGGTTTAGTATGTGGCCTACCTTTTTTGTTCTGGTTTAGTATATGACCTACCTTTTTTGTTCTGGTTTAGTATGTGGCCTACCTTTTTTGTTCTGGTTTAGTATGTGGCCTACCTTTTTTGTTCTGGTTTAGTATGTGGCCTACCTTTTTTATTCTGGTTTAGTATGTGGCCTACCTTTTTTGTTCTGGTTTAGTATGTGGCCAACCTTTTTTGTTCTGGTTTAGTATGTGACCTACCTTTTTTGTTCTGGTTTAGTATGTGTCCTACCTTTTTTGTTCTGGTTTAGTATGTGGCCTACCTTTTTTATTCTGGTTTAGTATGTGGCCTACCTTTTTTGTTCTGGTTTAGTATGTGACCTACCTTTTTTGTTCTGGTTTAGTATGTGGCCTACCTTTTTTGTTCTGGTTTAGTATGTGGCCTACCTTTTTTATTCTGGTTTAGTATGTGGCCTACCTTTTTTGTTCTGGTTTAGTATGTGGCCAACCTTTTTTGTTCTGGTTTAGTATGTGACCTACCTTTTTTATTCTGGTTTAGTATGGGACCTACCTTTTTTATTCTGGTTTAGGATGTGGCCTACCTTTTTTTATTCTGGTTTAGTATGTGGCCTACCTTTTTTTATTCTGGTTTAGTATGTGACCTACCTTTTTTATTCTGGTTTAGTATGTGACCTACCTTTTTTATTCTGGTTAAGTATGTGGCCTACCTTTTTTATTCTGGTTTAGGATGTGGCCTACCTTTTTTGTTCTGGTTTAGGATGTGGCCTACCTTTTTTATTCTGGTTTAGTATGTGGCTTACCTTTTTTGTTCTGGTTTAGTATGTGTCCTACCTTTTTTGTTCTGGTTTAGTATGTGGCCTACCTTTTTTATTCTGGTTTAGTATGTGGCCTACCTGGCATGTTAGGTTAGGTTAGATTAGGTAAGGTTGGGTTAGGTAAGGTTAGGCTAGGTTAGGTTAGATTAGGTAAGGTTGGGTTAGGTAAGGTTAGGTTAGGTAAGGTTAGGTTAGGTTAAGTTAGGTTAGGTTAGGTTAGGTTAGGCCACATACTAAAACAAATAGAATTTCGTTTGGCCATATTCGAAAGGTAGGCCACATACTAAACCGGCACCAGTTGACATGTTGAAAATTAACTTTACATTCAAATGTTCTTACTTTTAATTTTCCCTTCACAGAATTTTATGTTTGAAATATACATGGAACCTGATGTGCTATTATAAAACCTTATTGGTAGGCTTTTACTTTATAGCTAGGGTACGCTAGCCGTTAAAAAATTATGACTAAATATATAGATAGATGTACACAAAAACGTGCCCCCTCTCACCAGGGTATGATTACTTCCGCTCCCTTTTACCAGTGAGGTGGAGAGAGCTGAACGTAACTGGAAAGATATATATATATATATATATATATGTATATATACACATCACTTCACTTCACTTCCACTCCCAGGTAGGCTTTCAGCCTGTCAGTGGAATCAGTTGTCTTCTCCACTCAATTCTGTTTTCAAAAATTCCCTCTCTTCTCAGCTGTTCAATTGTTGGCATGTTGTTCTTTGTCAGAATCTCTTCAATTCCATCCCTCCAGCGTTTACGTGGTTTACCTCTTGATCTCCTCCCACCAGGCGTCCAGTCCCATCTCCTCCTTGCAATTCTATTTCCATCCATTCTCATTAAATGTCCTAGCCATCTCAGCTGTCCCTTCTCAGTCTTGTTCAACATAGGATATATATATATATATATATATGTGTGTGTGTGTGTATATATGTATGTATGTATATATATATATATATATATATACATATATATATATATATATATATGTATATATATATATATATATATGATACTGTATATAAATAATATGTGTGTGTGTCTGTGTGTGTGTAGCCAGACAATTGCTCTTTATTATATAGTGGATATAGTAACAAACGTCTTAATTATCTAACCTAATAGCCTACACTGATTTCCTAACGATATTGGAGTACTTATTTATGTCGTAGGATTTAGTGATGTCAATGTAATGTATATCATTTAGTATACTGTAGTTATTACCAGCCATTTCTGAGTGGTGATACCTTAACGTGATGGATGGGCCTGTATATCCCTATGATCAGTAAAGCTGTACTAGTCGGGGTATATTAGTTTGCTGTGAGCGATCAGCCATAGCCTCTTGTGACGGGCCGAGAGAAGATTGTGACTCAAAGACAGGATGAAAGCAACTGAATGAGTTTATTATAGAACACTCTCCTTCATATACAAAAGCTCAAAGCAACAAGACATTTCATGTTCAAAATCGACACCGTTACCGGTGAGAAAAACCGACATGTTTATTCAGGCTCTTTTTAGTGCGAGGGAAGAGCGAAGATCCAAGCATAATATATACACAAAATGAATTATGTACGATCGTGTGACACACGGTTGGTACACTCTACCATGGCCTTCCATTGTCTTGGATTAGAGTTCTCTTGTTTGAGGGTACACTCTGGCTTTTCTATCTTATTTCTCTCTTGGTTTTTTTTCTTTTTTACAGTTAATATATGAAAGATCTAATTTGATGATGTTATTATTCTTAATATATTTTAGTTTGCTTGTTTATTACTTTGAAGCTTTTTAATTTCCTTGTTTCCTTTCCTCGTTAGGCTATTTTTCCATGTTGGAGCCCTTGGGCTTATAGCATTTGCTTTTCCAATTGGGGTTATAGCTTGGCTTATAATAATAATAATAATAATAATAATAATAATAATAATAATAATAATAATAATAATATAATCACCAATCTACACCGGCCAGCTTGGTGATGAAAACTGGACAAACCCCAGACATGAGTAAGGACACATCTGAGACCTTTGTCCTGCAGTGGACTACGAATGGCTGTATTTGTTATGATGTTATTACCAAAGAGTATAGAGTGCATCCACATGCCAGGTCAAAGCCTGGCGGGTAGACATCGTTACCAAAACAGTGTTGAGTGGCAGTGAACACAATTGACTTCAGAAGCGAGAACACTATTACCAAACAACCCCACTGTTGTGTTTGATCGTTCGTAGTCCGGGCAAGAACCGGTGATATTGGCAGAAGTAACATGCTAACTACATAGTACTCTAGTTTCACTCAAACCCTGACCAGCTTGTGTAATGAGTTTACCTAATCTCTCGGTTGAATCGGTGGAATTTTAAGAAGTTTAAATTTCCTGTAACTGTTTTCATGTTGAACATGTTGACATAATTATTCCCTCTTCAAAGTTTATATATGTTGTTACTAGTCATAAAGTATTTCATATTTTGTATTCATTACCTCTCAAATATAATTTATTCATTTCCTTTCCTCACTGGGATACTTTCCCAGTTGGAGCCATAGGACTTGTAGCATCCTTCTTTCCCAACTAGGGTTGTTGCTTAGTTGATGATGATATTATTATTATTATTATTATTATTATTATTATTACTACTACTACTACTACTACTACTACTACTACTACTACTACTACTTGCTAAGCTTCTGCAGCTCTAGGGCTCCAACAGGGAAAATAGCCCAGTGAGGAAAGGAAATAAGGAAACTACATGGAAAGTAATTAAAAAACAAAATAGAATATTTTATGAACAGTAACAGCATTAGAATGAATATTTCATATATTATTAATAATAAATATCAATAACTATAATAATGATACTGTATCTCATCTGGCTATTAGATTTTGGTTTCGTCCCTCATAAATATTATCTTCTTGTTTTAAAAAGAAGTTAATACCATCTCTATAAAGATCGTCAACTGCTGGGGTTTATTCTCGTTGACTTCTTGTCTAATATGTAGCCATTTTGTAATTTGTTTAAAATCGTTACATGGGTTCCCCTTGCAGTACTTTCAAAGTGTATAGACTATCCTTCTTCTTTGGTGTTTTGTTTATTTTCATTTAAATCCTTCTGTTCACCATGGCAATTATATCTGATTGAATTGGACTGGAAAAAAATATCTAAACCTTTGAACCCATAATTTCGACCTAGTCGAGTAGCATACCTGATTGTGTACATAGGTTTTCAACTTTGCACAGTGAACGAGTAGAGACCATGGGGCTTTGCAATTTTTTTTTCTTTTTTTTCTCTCTCTCTTAAAGCCACGCCTTTAGTGTTGGTAATTCTTACGCCATCGTCGCCCATTCGTCTCGCCCATCAATGTCTGGTGGCCTATGGGAAACGTCTCTGCCTAGCGATCTGCTTGACTGAGGTACGAGTCTTGCTCAAACTTATGTGTTTCTTGTAGTGTCTGCAACCTCACCATTCTTGTGAGTTAAGGAAAGGGGCCCTATATGGAATTTGGGGGAGCTTTCGGGTCCACCTGCTGAGTCACCAGCAGCCAGTGCCTGGTCCATCCTGGTCCTAGCTTGGATGAAAAGGGAGCTTGAGTGCTTATCTTTTGTGCATATGGTCAGTCTAGGGCATTGTTCTGTTAGCTACTAGATAGGGCATTGTCACTGTCCCTTGCCTCTGCCATTCAAGATCGGCCTTTAAAATTTTAAACCTGGCACTGCCACTACCTGGTCATGTAGATATCTCCTTACCCATTCGGCTCCTAGCTACAAAAACCTTTCACTCTTGTACCTAACCTTTGTTTTTGTACAACTTCCTTTGACTTCTGATTTCACGGTGCAAATGCGTGGTATGCCCATTTGCACCTCGGTGCTGCGGCCCAATTTCCCAATTATTCAAGTGCTTTCTAAAAGGGTCTGGTTCATAACAAAGTGGAACGATAAAAAATGGCTGTATTCCGTGATTTGGTAATAGTGAATTTCAATTAAGTCTAGATATTGATATTGATTTTATTAATGAGCTTCGGTGCAATTTCAATCCAGGTTTCTCTAGAAACGCATGTAAAGCAAAATGAGCAGAGAGCTTCTTTGCCAAACCGCCTAATGATTTCCAAGAGCATACATCAAAACAATCCTTGTTTTCTTTCATTCAAATGAGGGAGATGGTTCCATAGGCGATTAATATTAACATATTATGGTGGCCGATGTGGTAACGTACCTGACTGGTGAACGCTAGACTGGGGTTCGAGTCTCGCTCAAACTCGTTAGTTCCTTTGGTCGCAGCAAACTCACCATCCTTGTGAGCTAAAGATGGGGTGGTTTGTGGGGAGCCTATAGGTCTATCTGCTGAGTTATCAGCGGCCATTGCCTGGCCCTCTTTGGTCCCAGCTTAGATGGAGAGAGGGCTTGGGCGCTGATCATATGATATTATGGATTCTTTAGGGCATTGTCCTGCTTGATAGGGCAGTGTCACTGTCCCTTGCCTCTGCCATTCATGATCGGCCTTTAAACCTTAAAACTTGATGTCTGAAGGAGTAATAATTGAGTTGGTGACCATGACGACAAACTGTAGCGTCAATAGTGTTTCTCATGCCGTGCTCTGTATGATTAAGTACTCAGTGTCTCTAGTTGCACCCACCTATTAGCTTTCTATTTTACTTCTCCGTTCCCTTTCTTTCCCGTTGCTTTTTAAAGTCTTAACTTTATAATCGTATTGCAACCGCAGATTTTACTCCAGAATAACCTCCCCGGACCTAGTTTTGGGTCATAGGACCCAATTTCCATAGGTGAATATGTAAGCCCTAGGGAAAATACGACTCAGTCGTAGCTCTCCGTGAGAGTTTGATGTAAATGGTCAAAATTTTAAATTCAATATGTATGTTGTAATTTATGTTGATATATATATATATATATATATATATATATATATATATATATATATATATATATATATATATGTGTGTGTGTGTATATATATATATATATATATATATATATATATAATATATATATATATATATAGATAGATATAAATATATATATGTATATATATGTATATATATATATATATATATATATATATATATATATATATATATATAGAACGTCATCATCATCATCTACGCCTATTAACGATAATGACCTTATATAAATATATATATATATATATATATATATATATATATATATATATATATATATATATATATGTATGTATATTGTGTTCATATACTTCATCTGTCTTTATATATAATAGAATAAAAAAAATATTTTCAGCGCTCATTTTGTGGACAATTTTCCATCTAAAATAGTGAATGCTGATATTATAAACATGAATCAAAATACAAATAAATTGAACCTCATTTATTTACTTTTTTTTTTCTTCCGCAGATTTAAATCATGACAGGCAAATGTGCCTGCGTTCTGAGTGCCATGAAAAATGAATGATCTCTCAGGAAGATTTGTGAAAAATGCAGGAAAATTTATCATCAAGTTCCAGGAAATTAAATGAAAAATCCCGGAAAATAGATGAAAATTCGGGAAACAATGTTGGAAAATGGCTGAGGTTTACGGAAAATTAAGGGAAAAATTAATTTTTTGGGAAAACAAACAAAAGCTGTTTTAAGTTAAATTGTTACTGGAAAAGTAAGTAAGTCCGTTTTAAGTTTATTAGTGGAAGAGAAACTAAGGCCGTTTTAAGTTATTAGTGGAAGAGAAACTAAGGCCGTTTTAAGTTATTAGTGGAAGAGAAACTAAGGCCGTTTTAAGTTATTAGTGGAAGAGAAACTAAGGCCGTTTTAAGCTTAACTATTAATGTAGGCCTATTTGGTGTTAAGTTTACAAACGTCCATGATATTTTTTTTTTTTTTTTTATCAAATACAGATTACATTATACCAACATGTGAAAACATAAGTTATTGATTCGTTTAAGTAGTTGTAGAGTCCTAAAATGCGCTGTTTATCTGGTGTAAGGAAAGTACTTAGGTGCTGATTTGAACAGAAACCGCCATTTTCACACTGACACGTAAATGGAAATATAAAAACGTGAAAATGTAATAGTTTGAAATGTTTTTACTTCTGTGATAAGTTGTTAATGAATAATAGAATACAGAATTGTAGAAAAAATATAAGAAAACTTAACATACGATTGAAAACGTAATAATTAACGAATATAAATGCGTGGAGATCAAGTGAAATTTAGGTTGAAAACATAAAAAGTATATATATAAATTTCGTAATAAAATAAGAAATAACCAATAGAATAAATTAGAAAAGCTTCAAAGAGGAAGATTATATATAAAAAGTAGTAATTAACAAAAATAAATGCATGGAGATCAAGTGAAATTTAATTTGAAAACTTGAAAGAACATAAATTTCGTAATAGAATAAGAGATAACCAATAGAATAAGGTGGGAAATCACAAGAAAAAGAGAGAAATGAATGAGAAGTGACAAAATGCATTGCGAAATAGTCAGAAAAAGAAAGATCCTAAAATAGGATACAAGAAGATCCTATCCGTCCCTTCTAAAAGATGAAGGACTCGGATTTTTACGCCGATGGTATCAGCAGCGCCTCCTCTCAACGGCGCTGAGCATCGCAGATTTCCTCCTAGGGCTGTTTTCCATGATGAAAATGATGGCAAAATGGCACAAGGCTATGAAACGCTTGCAGCTCACGGAGTGGGGTGAGTGTCTGTGCATTTAATTTCATTCTAATTTAAGTTTTATTAAGCATTTTTTATACCTGGGTGAAGGTTAGGTGAGATTTTAGGTCAAGGATTCCTCAAGATCTGGGTGTGTTTACTTTTCTTGTAGTTTATTATTTTCCTTTCCTCGCTGGGCTATTTTTCCCTGTTGGAGCCCTTGGGCTGATGCCATCTTGCTTTTCTAATTAAGGTTGTAACTTAGCTAATAATAATAATAATGATAATAATAATAATAATAATAATAATAATAGTAGTAGTAGTAATAGTAATAATGATGATGATGATTAATAATTAGTAATAATTAATAATAATACTACTACTAATAATAATAATGATAGTAGTAGTAGTAGTAATAGTAGTAGTAGTAGTAGTTGTTGTTGTTATGTCTTGCATGGATTTTTCACATAATTGAATTCTCCAGAATCATTTGGTTAATTTCAACCTAACTTATTATAGAATTGGTACTTTTTTTCCATTTTAAGCTTACCTGGTCCATATAAGGGAGATTTTCTGGCCTAGGAATTTCCAGGGTCGAATGTTAGTGTATATAGCCTACCTGGCATAAGCTTTTCATGATTTGAAATCTTAAATTTAACCAAACTTGGTACAATGAATCTAGACACTAGAGCGATTTGCGGTAGTGTTTGTGTTTAAATAAGGGCCACCATGCTTCGTTCTAAAGGGAGGCACCTAAAGAATCCTAAAAATGGGGTCGATTCATTAAAAAGTCATCTCCTGAATAGTTTGAAATTACAAACGCTTTCTAAAGGGAGCTAACTAAAGAATACTGAAAATACGGTTGATTCATTAAAAAGTCAACTCCAGTACTGCTTGAAATTACAAACATCACTGGCATAAGGATATGACTGTGATGGGGTTTACATTTTTCAAAGATAATATGTTGGGAAAATATACATTTTTCAAATCTTCTTGATAACAAA
>NC_090760.1:13120611-13128111 GCF_036898095.1 Palaemon carinicauda | reverse complement strand
AAAAGGCTTGTTTCCATGTTAGTCTTTTTTCAACGGAAAAGGTTTGTTTCCATTTTATTTGTTTGAAGGAAATGGCTTGTTTTCGTGTTATTTGTTTCGAGGGAAAAGGCTTTTTTCCATGTTATTTGTTTTAAGGAGAAAGGCTTGTTTCCGTGTTATTTGTTTCAAGCGAAAACGCTTTTTCCATGTTATTTGTTTTAAGGGAAAACGCTTTTTCCATGTTATTTGTTTTAAGGGAAAAGGCTTTTTTCATGCTATTTGTTTCAAGAGAAAATGCTCGTTTCCATGTTACTGGTTTCAAGGGAAAAGGCTTGTTTCCTGTTATTTGTTTCTAGGGAAAAGTCTTGTTTCCATGTTATTTGTTTCAAGGGAAAAGGCTTATTTCCATGTCATTTGTTTTAAGGAAAAATTTTTGTTTCCATGTTGTTTGTTTAGAGGGAAAAGGTTTATTTCCATGTTATTTGTTTCAAATAAAAATTGTTTCCATGTTATTTGTTTTAAATGAAAAGGCTTGAATCCCTGTTATTTGTTTCAAGGGAAAAGGCTTGTTCCCATATTTGTTTCAAGGGAAAGGCTTGTATCCATGTTATTTGTTTCAAGGGAAAAGGCTTGTTTCCATGTTATTTGTTTCCAGGGAAAAGGCTTGTTCCCATATTTGTTTCAAGGGAAATGCTTGTTTCCATTTTATTTGTTTCAAGGGAAAAGACTTGTTTTCATGTTATTTGTTTCAAGACAAAAGGCTTGTTTCTATGTTATTAAGTTCAAGTCTAAAGGCTTGTTTCCATGTTATTTACTTCAAGGGAAAAGGTTTTTTTCCATGTTAATTGCACCAAGACAAAAGGCATGTTTCCCTGTTATTGGTTTCAAGGGAGAAAGGGGGGTGTTTCATTCCATTTAGGAAAAGCTCATTTGCCCTTTAATGGTCATTTTCATTCCCGAAGGGATCCACAACCCTCCACAAAGCCATTATTGCCTAAACCGGTTGTGTTTTTGTTAGCTTGTCAATTTCCCTCTGTCTCTGTTTGGAGTCATTCCCTTGTTGGGGAAGTTGGAGTAAATGTTTTTATGTTGACCAGGCTGACATGAGTCTTTTTATATTATATATATGACATATCTGTTTTTGACGTTGTTAATAGTTTATATAGGACATATCTGTTTTGACGCTGATACTGTTTTTAGAACGATATATTGTTAATTTATTCTCATCATTTATTTATTTCCTTATTTCCTTTCCTCACTGGGCTATTTTTCCCTGTTGGAGCCCTTAGGCTTATAGCATCTTGCTTTTCCAACTAGGGTTGTAGCTTGGCTAGTAATAATAATAATGAAATGCCTTGATATAATACTTGATGCAAACAAAGAAACACGCAAAATATCCGAGTCGTTTTGCAATTGTTGATTTTTATTCCGTAGAATCGAAGACCAA
Source organism: Palaemon carinicauda (assembly GCF_036898095.1). NCBI lineage: Eukaryota > Metazoa > Arthropoda > Malacostraca > Decapoda > Palaemonidae > Palaemon > Palaemon carinicauda. Next base: position 13,126,685 of record NC_090760.1, on the reverse strand, counting down.
TATTTTTTCGTTTTGTTATGACCTTTTGAATGCGTCGTAATATTTTATTTGTTCATGTTTATCCTAAAATCTTTACCGATTTATTATAGTGATATCGTATAATTAGAGCCCTCTGTTTACTTAAGAGGCCTCGTTTACTTATTTAGATTGATATATATTTTTTAAACAAATAATTAAACTTAGAATGATATATATATATATATATATATATATGTATATGTATATATGTATATATATGTATATATATGTGTGTATGTATATATGTATATATGTGTGTATGTATATATATACATACATATATATATATATATATATATATGTATGTACGTATATGTATATATATATAATATGTATATACATATGTATATATATGTATATATAATTTATAGATATATATGTATATGTGTGTACCATATAGCTTTATTCTCTTTCAAATATTAACAAACTCTCCAGCACATTGAAACTTATCATTTGGTGTACAACCCGTGACATCCATGAGGCTAGTAAAACCTTAATGAAATCAATACTTAGGTGCATCACGGCATGCCTGCATTCCAGGACAGGAAACGCATGGAACTGCCGAGAATTGCCTGGAAGAGCGAGTAGTCAGAACGACTAAACCAGTCGCCATGGGGAATACCGTTGTTTACATATAACTTACTCTCACACGACATGGCTCCCATGATCATTCGTTAGATTATAGTTAAAGATATTTATATCTACAAATATTCCTGGCTTTGCGTGTGGCTAACACACGCAAATACAGACACACACACATTTCCCCTTTGCAATAGGTAGTAGGTTGGCCAGGGCACCAGCCACTGGTTGAGATACTACCGCTAGAGAGTTGTGGGGTCTTTTGACTGGTCAGACGGTACTACATAGGATCCTTCTCTCCGGGTATGGTTCATTTTCCTTTTCCCTACACACACACACACACGCACCAAATAGTCTGGCCTATTCTTTACATATTCTCTTCTGTCCTCATTCAACAGGCAACACTGAGATTACCAAACAATTCTTCTTCACCCAAGGGGTTACTGCACTGTAGTTGTTCAGTGGCCACTTTCCTATTTGTAAGGGTAAAAGAGATTCTTTAGCTATGGTATGCAGCTCTTCTAGGAGAAGGGCACTCCAAAATCAAACCATTGTTCTGTAGTCTTGGGTAGTGCTATAGCCTCTATACCATGGTCTTTCACTATCTTAGGTTAGAGTTCTCTTGCTTGAAGGTACACTCGGGCAAACTATTCTATCTTATTTCTCTTACTCTTGTTTTGTTAAAGCTTTTATAGTTTGTTTAAGAGATATTTATTTTAGTGTTGTTGCTCTTCTTGAAATATTTTTTTTCTCTTTTCCGCACTAGTTTATTTTCCCTGTTCGAGCCCCTGGCCTTATAGCATCCTGCTTTTCCAACTAGGGTTGTAACTTAGCAAATAATAATAATGATAATAATAATAATCATACATACATATACCAAGGCACTTCCCCCAATTTTGGGGGGTAGCCGATATCAAACAAATGAAACAAAAAAGGGGACCTCTCCTCTCTACGTTCCTCCCAGCTTGACAAGGGACTCAACCAAGTTCGCCTGGTACTGCCAGGGTGCCACTGCCCACCCTCCACCGTTATCCACCGCACATGAAGCTTCATAATGCTGAATCCCCTACTGCTCCTACCTCCGCGGTCATCCAAGGCACCGGAGGAAGCAGCAGGGCCTACCGAAACTGCGTCACAATCGCTCTCCATTCATTCCTATTTTTAGCACACTCTCTTGCCTCTCACATCTATCCTCCTATCATCCGGAACTTCCTTCACTCCATTCATCCACCCAAACCTAGGCCTTTCTCTTGTACTTCTCCCATCAACTCTTGCATTCATCACCTTCTTTAGCAGACAGCCATTTTCCATTCTCTCAACATGGCCAAATCACCTCAACACATTTATATCCACTTTAGCTGCTAACTCATTTCTTACACCCGTTCTCACCCTCACTATTTCGTTCCTAACCCTATCAAGATACACCAGCCATACTCCTTAGACGCTTCATCTCAAACACATTCAATTTCTGTCTGTCCATCACTTTCATTCCCCACAACTCTGATCCATACATCACAGTTGGTACAATCACTTTCTCATACAGAACTCTCTTTACAATCATACCCAACCCTTTATTTTTTACTACTCCCTTAACTGCCCCCAACACTGCATCCTTCATTCACTCTCTGACGTACATCTGCTTCCACTCCACCATTTGCTGCAACAACAGACCCCAAGTACTTAAACTGATCCACCTCCTCAAGTAACTCTCCATTCAACATGACATTCAACCTCGCACCACCTTCCCCTTCTCGTACATCTCATAACCTTATTCTTACCCACATTAACTCTCAACTTCCTTCTCTCACACACCCTTCCAAATTCTGTCACTAATCGGCCAAGCTTCTCTTGCGCGTCTACAAGCAGTACAGTATTATCTGCAAACCTCCTATTCATGGTCATTCTCGTCTACCAGTTTCAATCCTCGTCCAAGCTCTTGAGCATTTACCTCTCTCACCACTCCATCAACAGACAAGTTAAACAACCACGGCGACATCACACATCCCTGTCGCAGCCCCACTCTCACCGGAAACCAATCACTCACTTCATTTCCTATCCTAACACATGTATTACTACCTATGTAGAAACTTTTCACTGTTTGCAACAACCTTCCACCAACTCCATTTAACCTCATCACATTCCACGTTGCTTCCCTATCAACTCTATCATACGCTTTCTCCAGATTCATAAATGCAACATACGCCCCCTTACCTTTTGCTAAATATTTCTCGCATATCTGCCTAACTGTAAAAATCTGATTCATACAACCCCTACCTGTTCTAAAACCAACCTGTACTTCTAAGGTTGCATTCTCTGTTTTATCTTTAATCCTATTAATCAGTACTCTACCATACACTTTTCCAACTACACTCAACAAACTAATACCCCTTGAATTACAACACTCATGCACATCTCCCTTACCCTTATATAGTGGTACAATACATGCACAAACCCAATTTACTGGTACCATCGACAACACAAAACACACTTTAAACAATCTCACCAACCATTCAAGTACAGTTACACACCCTTCCTTCAACATCTCAGCTCTCACACCATCCATACCAGATGCTTGTCTACTCTCGTTTCATCTAGTGATCTCCTCACTTCCTCTCTTGTACTCTCTCTCTCATTCTCACCTCCCATCACCGGCACCTCAACAGCAATTATATCTGCCCTCCCTATTATCCTCAACATTCAGTAAACTTTCAAAATATTCCGCCCACCTTTTTACTTGCATCCTCTCCTTTTAACAACCTTTCATTTCCATCTTTCACTGTCTCTTCAATTCTTGAACCAGCCTTCCTTACTCTCTTCACATCTTTGCAAGATAATAATAGTAATAATGATAATAATAATAATAATAATAATAATAATAATAATAATAATAATAATGTGTCTGACTATATACAGTATTTATGTATATATATAAATATGTATATGTATATATATTTATATATGTATATACAATATATATATATATACACACATATATATATATATATATATATCTATAAATAAATATCCGGGTCACGCTCATCTTTACCCGTACCTTAGATAGGGGAGAGTGAGTAGTCATATCCTGGTGAGACTAGGATATGTGTGTGCTTGTGTATCCAAATATGTAGCAGTCATTTTTGACGGGTCGTTTACACTATCTATATATATATACAGTATATATATATACAAACATATATATATACAAACATATATATATACAGTATATATATATATATATATATGTGTGTGTGTGTGTATGCTTATAATTTCATATATATATATATATATATATATATTTATATATGTATATATATATATATATATATATATCAATAACACATATGACTCACATGAATTGTTTGTCGATAGACCCCCAGTAAGATCTTATGAAAAATTTACAGTTCTTCTCCAGGGTCGCGACCTTCCTCCAGGTACCTTAAGACTCGGGCTTAGGTCAGTGGGGTCATGCTGGATATTTTAGGAAATGGGCCCTTTACTTACTAATTAAGAATAGGTATTCTTAAAAAGCCTTTTTAGAGCCCTTCTTGCTGTCTCTAATGCTGTACAGAAATCCCTTGATTGTGGTCGGGAAGTTCGGATGATTGACCTTGATTCTAGTACTGTCTTTGACCTTGTTAATCATGAGGCCCTCGTTTCCAAACTCAAACAGTTGGGAGTGGGTGGGTCTTTTCTTAGCATCATTACTGAATTTTTGAGTAATAGATTACAAAGAGTTATTTATGGCTACCATAGTGATAATATGAATTTAATATTGTATCTGGTGTTCCTCAGGGTAATGCTCTTGGCCCATTACTTTTCATATTATACACACATGACATGAGGTATGGCCTACACTGTTAGAAATTTTCCGTAAACAACGGTAAATGCCTGGCAACATTTATTCCAGTATTTTTACCGTTTTAAAAACGGATATATTGACGTTAAGGAGTGATATTATGGTCACCAACCCATAACAGATAATAACAAAGTAAGGTACTTACGGTCCCCTTTATTTACTGAAATACAACTGAGAACAGTATATTTTACGGAGAATTTCTGATTAGAATTACGGTTTTTTAACAGTGTAGAAAATAAGCTCGTTGCATATGCAGGTGATGCGACTCTTTCCATCAATTCCATCTCCTGAATTTAGATCTGGGGTTGCTGAATCCCTTAATAGAGATCTAGTTAAAATTGGTGCATGGTGCAAATTATGGGGCATGAAGTTGAATCCTAACAAAACTCAAAGTATGATTGTAAATATCTAGGACAGTGGCTCCTCAACATCCAGATCTCAGCATTGATAATGTTTCCTCAGCTCTATACGACTCTTTGAAAATTCTAGATGTGATTTTTGTTAGCAAATTCACTTTTGAAAAACACATTCTGTCTGTTTCTTTTATAATTGTACTAAAGATTTGCTTATTGAGAAAGTCTTAACATTTTGGTGATCAATCTATTCTGAAAAAAAAAAAAATATTCTTTTATTCTGCCTTTTTTCAATTATTGTTTTCCTGTTTGGTCTTCAGCTGCCGATTCTCATCATAATTTGTTGGACAAAAACTTGTGGTGTATTATATTTCTTATTCCTGATCTTGATATTAATCTCTGGTACCGTTGTTCAGTTCTTTGTGCATGTTTCATAAGATTTTTTATAATTCTGACCATCCTTTGCATTCATATCTTCCCAGATTTATCATCCTGTTCGTAATGCTATAGTCAATTTTTTTTAGTTAGGCAGATTTGCACCGATTCGCAGGGTTGCCCTTTTAGCTCAGAATAATTTCCTGATAGCTGATTGGTCGGAAGTATTCAGACAAAAAATACTTCCGACCAGTCAGCTATCAGGGAACTTCTCCGAGCTAAAAGGGCACCCCTGCGAGTCGGTGCAAATCTGACTCACTAAGAAAATTGACTATAGGTATGAAGTTAGTTCTAACAGTCTTGTATTCTCCACCATAAGGCTCAAGACTACACAGTATAGTTTTATTCCAGATATGACCAGGTTATGGAATGATCTCCCTAATCAGGAAGTTGAATCGGTAGAACTTCAGAAGTTCAAGCTTGAAGCGAATCCTTTATTATGTTGAAAAGGTCTATTTTAAAGTTGTTACTGATCTTAGGATATTCTATGATTTTTTGTTATTACTTCTCATAAATAGTACAATTATTTCCTTATTTCCTTGACTCACTGGGCTATTTTCCTATTGAATCCCTTGGCTTATAGTATCGTGATTTTCTAGCGAGGGTTATAGCTTAGCTGTTAATAATAATGATAATAATAATAATAATAATAATAATAATAATAATAATTATGACAATTACAATAATTATAATTCAATTATAATTATAATTATTATAATAATAATTATAATAATTATAATTATAATTATCATAATTATAATGATTATAATTATAATTATAATAATTGATAATAATTAATAATAATATAAATAATAATAATAATAATATAAATA
>NC_090760.1:13105611-13118111 GCF_036898095.1 Palaemon carinicauda | reverse complement strand
TGAGGACGGGTTTTAGAATGCATGGTATAGAAAATAATTTATTAAGAGCTATGAAAAGTTTTATATAATGAAACCAAGTTATATATAAAACTGGGATAATACTAAGAGTGTTTTAGTGTAAAAATTGGAGTTAACTAATGCTGTATTTTGCCATTGTGGCTCTTAATTATTATTATTATTATTATTATTATTATTATTATTATTATTATTGTTGTTGTTATCATTATTGTTATTAGCCAAGCTACAACCATAGTTTGTAAAGCAAGATGTGCTATAAGCTCAAGGGCTCCGTCAGGGAAAAATAACCCGATGAGAAAAGGAAATAAGGAAATAAATAAACTACAAGAGCAGTAATGAACAATTGATATCAAATATTTCAAAGATCAGTAACAGCGTTTAAACAGGTCTGGCATATGTAAACTATAAAGAGAGACTAGTGTCAGCCTGACGAACATAAAATCATTCGCTGCAAGTTTGATTTCTTAATGTATGAAACGTTGTGAGATTGATTGATTGATTGATTGAAAGTTTTCTGGCATCCTGACATCTAAGGTCATTGACGCCGATAGCATTTACTATATATGAAAAATAAAAGAGAATTCAATTAAAACCATAAAAATTAAGAAGTCATTACAATAGTTTAATAGTTTTCAGAAGACCTGCTTCTGAAATAAATCTAAAAATTCCGCTCGCATAGTAGGACACACCATGTCCAAGAATCTTGGTAAGGATGAACCTGCCTTCCTCACCTCGAGCCTCAAACAGATATCTATTTCCTAAGTTAGTAAAATTAGGGCATTCGGTCAACAAATGCCTCACTGTTAAAGGTACTAAGCAGTCCTCGCAATACGGTTGTGAGGAGTTGCCAAGTTGTGAAATAAGAAAATGTTTGTAAATGAATTGTTTTGTGGCTGAAATTTGCGAATATTCATTATCGATTGGTAAAGTGAAGAAAAACGGTAGTAACTAGGGGACGCATTTAAAAACATTTGCGAGAGTTGGGAGTAAATGTGGGAACATAAGAATTAGGTGAAAAGCATAAATATTGAACAATGAATGTTATAAATTGCGAAAGAATGTAGGTTGCTATTTTGTACAAGTATTTGGGAGTGAGAGTTTGGAGTAAATGTGGGAACATCAGAGTCAAGTGAAAGCATAAATATTGAACAAAGAATGTTATAAATTGCAAAAGAATTGGGGTTAATATTTTGTACAAGTATTTGGGAGTAAATGCAATGATAGAACAATAGGAGTTGTAAGTCACAAAATAAACGAATCAAGGAATGTGTCAAATCATGTGAAAACGGTTGGAAAAAAAACTGTAGTTTAAAATGGAAGCCATGAGGGGCATGGATAAGGAGACTGTTGAGCCAACATTCCTTTAGTGAATCCATGTGTTTTATGTGTGATATAATAGGAATTCAGATATGAAAAACTGAGGAAAGATCCCTAAATGATGGAAATTAGCATTTGAGTAAGGAAAAATCTAATTGTTTTGAAATTCTTCAGTAGTGTACTGTAGAATGAAAGTCTATGGTTTTCCAAGGATCTATAGTTCAGGTATATGATTTAGAAGAGGAGAGAACGACTAAGAAAATGGTTAGTAGATAGAATTAGGGAGATTTTAGAAAGGAAGGCCTGGATAGCTCACAGGGACTAGAGTACATGTAAGATACGAATTTAATGAGAGAGCGTGTTGGGGAGTTAACGTACTACTGATGAGCCTTTAATGAAGCTGTATGAAGTGGCTTATATTGTATTTTTTGTTTTACAGTCTATAAATGATGCATTAGCTAAAGTATGAATTGACAGTGAAATTATTTTTATCTCGAGTCAGCCTGTTTTATATATATATATATATATATATATCAGCCGTTACTAGTCCACTGCAGGACAAAGGCCTCAAACATGTCCTTCCACTTGCGTCTGTTCATGGTCTTTCTATGCCAGTCTATATCTGCAAACTTACTTACTTTGTCAATTCCTGCTTCTCTTGCAATCTCTAGGGACCCATTCTGTTCTTCTTAATGTCCATCTAGCCCACGTCCATATATATATATATATATATATATACTGTTGCTAGTCCACTGCAGGACAAGGGCCTCAAATATGCCCTTCCACTTTACATGTAAGTGTATGTGTTTGCATTAATATCTAAAGCTGTATGCAAATCAAGAAACAATTTGATATGCGTTGTCAAGGGCGAATTTAAATTACATTCTGTGGCCCCCCTTCCCCCTGCAAGCCAAACCCCCCCCCCTCTCTCTCTCTCTCTCTCTAGCTGAGTGGTATGGTGAACAGGTAAGTAAGCGCAGAAGGAAAGAAATCATATCGGAATGTACAATATATTTAATGTTATAGATCTCTTTGTACTCCAAGTAAGTCTCTCAAACCCCCCAAAAAAGGCTTCCTACCCACACGTTGTTATTATTTGATAACAGCTGTACTCCCTCACCCCCCTCCCCTTGCCCAACGTATTCTTCTACACTCCCCCCCCCCCTTCCTCTACCTACGAGACTCTGAGACAGTCACTGTCAGAGTCCCAGTCAGCAGTTGTGTATTAGTGACGCTGTCGGTGGAAGTTAGCGCAACGTAGGACTAAAGTTCGTTTTTTAGCGGTTAACCCTAGTGTCTGTGTGATTGATTCCGTGATTTATTGAAGAGAAATTTAAGGATCATTAAGATAAATTGGAAAGATAATTGTTATTGTACTGCAGAGTGAACGTCAATCAAGTTGGTGTATAAAATGGTTCATATTTCGGAAGATAATGTGGTTAAATTTCGACAGACTACCAATACGCAATAAGTAAATGATTGTTTTTTTTTCTAAGTCTCTTGTGTTTTGGATTTGATATAATAAAAGATTATGCATCTAACGGATCACTGGGCTTAGCGGTGGTCCTTGGTCTACTGTTTAACATGTAGTTACCTTCGGTAACCAAGAAAATGAATCTGCTATCAAGAAAACTTACAAAACACGAACAACTTAACAAAACACCACATTGTAATTAATCCCTAAATGAGGCCAACACTCCCGAGGAAAAATCAGACTCAGTTTTATGGAGAAGCAATTAGTTTATACATAAAAACTCGATATCTTGGTGAAGGATCAACTATTAGTTATGCGTAATTTCAAAAACCGTGTTCACCGAAGGCTTTTAAATATGTGAAAAGGAGAAATGAATCGCAGGACTGAGCTAACTAAAGCCAGTGTATTAGCTTTAGTTTTTTCGTCCTGGGATCGATGAAAAAAGAAAGGTTTTCGGGAACCCCGTGTGGGTGATCATGTACAAAAACTTTGACAATGAAGAAGAATTGAAGTTACTTAGCGTCAGAGGGCTATGCTTTTGGAGGAGACTTGAAGATAAAGGTATAGTTTGAATTTCTCTCTCTCTCTCTCTCTCTCTCTCTCTCTCTCTCTCTCTCAGGAAGTTTCCATAAGTTAACCACTACGTGCGGCTGTTTAATTGGATTCCTTTACCCACACTTCGCTATAATTTTTTACCCCTCTCTCTCTCTCTCTCTCTCTCTCTCTCTCCTCTCTCTCTCTCTCTCTCTCTCTCTCTCTCATTTTTATCAAACACTCACAAACTCACTTTTTGGGGGATATCAAGGCTTCCTATCCCTAATTTATCTTCTTTAACTATCCTCAACTATCCAGCACTACCTAGGCCCTCATCCCCCCTCATGACACAAACACTCCTTTTCTAACTATCCAGCTCCTCCACCTTCCCTCCTAAATCGAACTATCCAGCACTTATGTATTTCTTCCTCCCCACATAACTCTATCCTTTAACTAACTATCCTTGCAGCCCCTCTTAGATCCTCCTCAATCCGCCTTCCTTCCTATCATCAAACTATCGTCCTCCCTTCTCTTCACATGATCAAACAAACCGAAATCCCTTTTGATACATTCTTTCACATGCGTCATTCCACTTATCACATTTACCTATCTGCATAAAACATCTACTCTGTGTTAAAGGAGAAATTGCTCAACATTCCCTTTGTTACTACTGAAAAAAAAAAACTCTTATTCGGTTAGTGTTACAGAGAGTTGTAAGAAAAAATTCGTTCTTATCTACTTTTTCTCGTAGTTTATTCATTAATACTCTATAATTTCCTTTCCTCCCTGGCTGTTTTTTTTTTTATGTTGGATCCCCTTGACTTGTAGCATTTTGCGTTTCCAATTATGATTATAACTAGGCCAGGTAGGTATATGCTAGTAATAATGATTGCTTATAGTCTGTTAAATTACAGATGTGAAACAGACTATCATTGCACAAAATAATCCTATAAAAATCATTGTGGATTTTAAGATACCCCATCTTACCCTTTTTTATGTTATATGTTGAAAAAAGGCTAATATATACCCATACATACCTGTTTATGTTTTAAATTTTCAGTTTATTGGTATTTCAAAAGGTTAATAATACTTACTGGGTTGTAAAATTCAGAGAACCTAGGGAATTATTTTAAAATGATTTACCCATATGATCTCATTTTGAAATTAATAATTTGTAGATAAGGGTACAAACAAATAGTCTTAATGCTTGCTGGCTAGATTAACAACCGGGTGATCGTAGGCTAATGATGTCGTAATATTTTTTACCAGTTTATTTCTGTAGGTTTGATTGTCCACTGATGTAAAGTAAAAATTGTACTTTTATATTATTTAAATTAGGCCCCTCATTGTGATTTATATTTTCATTCTCCATATTGTTACCGTTTGTAGAATGATTTATTGTTAATTTGTTCTCATCATTTATTTATTTCCTTATTTCCTTTCCTCACTGGGCTATTTTTCCCTGTTGGAGTCCTTGGGCTTGTAGCATCTTCATTTTCCAACTAGGGTTGTGATTTGGCTAGTAATAATAATAATAATAAAGATGATATTGTTTCTTAAAGGAAACCATTTATTGAAATACATTATTTTGAGGCAATTAATGGTAACGGTAACTACAAATTTCAAAAGGTCTTTGGTATATATAACGCATATATTGCCCTCTATGCTATTGTTAGCAGCCTTCTGTAAATGTTAACCTTATTAGTTACAGATTTAAAGTGAATCGAATGTCTGTGCGTCGAAAAAAAATTTATCTGAGGCAGCCTCGTCTGTCAGTCAGATATTAGTTCCTCATCTTCCCAAATATTCTTGAAATCAAGGGTAAAATGATTCATACTAGAATTCCTGTTTTGTATTTTGAGAAAGTTCTACAAGGCAATTCCTACTTAATATTGTACTGCTGATTGCCTATGTAGGATGTGGTAATAAGACTAGCGTATTTCGTTTACAATTATATTGTGACTGAGAGTTTAACACGTTATTCGCCATCTTACACTGTTGACATAGATACTTTGTTTTTGTTGTTAAAATTGAGGGTATCGTCTGAAGGGATTAGTGCGGAAAGTGCACTTCACGTGGGGCACTGTAGGCAGTATTAAAGTGTCTTTGTAACTCCCAGTTTTCACCTTTATACTTCACCTAAGCTTCCACTTCATAGTGCAGTGGGAGGTCCGGCCCCTAGTTGCACTCTTCAGTCCCCAGTCTTGGGTCATTTTGTCCAAAGTCCATTTATTTTTACTATAGATGACGAAACGAAATTTATGAATGGAAACTCTCAATAAATCCGTTGAATTATGTTTTAAATTTCGTCAGTTAGTAACACAACTCTGAATTATAGTTGATGAATAAATTTTTTTTACATGAATATTTCTTGTATCCATAGTAATTTGGCATGGATTAGATTGTCTTTCAGTCAGAAACAATGGTTGAATATGGTGGTAAAATTCTGTCAAATTAAAATAAAGACACTGTGACTATGAAAGTAATTTTCAAATAAATGTGACTATAAGATACAGGATTCTGTAGCACGTGTTGTCAAAAATGAGACCTTATATAGAAACTGATTAAACAATAATGTTTTTTTCCTTCCTATATTGTATGTGGTTGTTGGTTCGTCTTTCTTGTCATTAATTAATGTTGATACTCTTCCATCGTCTGGTCTTCAAAATTTTCTTGCTGTCGTAGTAGACCCATGGGGCTCTCACGATTGTTAAAATTCGCAACTGAGATACGGCTGTCATAACCTTATAATATTTTGTTCCTTGTTGGATTCCTTAAGCTTATAGTCTCCTACCTTTCCAACTAGGCTTGTAGCTTAGCTAATAGTAATAATAATAATAATTACTAAACTTACTAATTATCCCAACCGAATTACTGAATTTACTAGCTACCCTAATGCTAATTGAGCTAGCGTACCGCACTGTTTAATTAACCTATTAGATTTTCAAACTCACTGAGGTGATTTTATCCTCTTCCTTTCTTCCATTTTGCTGTCCAACATCTTTTACTTCAGTATAACTGGGAGTTTTGCCCCTATTTACACTAGAGTACCAAAAGGCCTCATAAGTCTACCTTTTGGTCGTGTGGCCCAGATTTCCTAGATCTAGACCATTAGGAGATGGAAATGGAATAATAATATTACTGAGATTTTATGTGATACTTAGCGAATACGGGTTATGAATATTCAATAATAATTAGTTTGAAAGAGCTGTCCATAAATTATTAGTTTCGTGGGTTGTCTACTTAGAATAGTAAAAATCACCAGATGTGGTCTCGTGGAATCCTCTATAGCCTAAGGCCTAAGCGGTCGTTGAGGAAGTTCTGTAGCGTAGGAGTAGGACATACTAGTATATGGAAAATATGTATTTAAGAGGCCGTAGCTCTAATTGGAGTAAGCACAGTGAGACAACACTTATATAATTGGAAGGATAAAACTCCCTAGTCAAATAAGTGTTTACTGAGTTCAATTGGTAAAACCTTTTTGGCAAACCTTTCTAAACCTCAAAAACTATAACTGATTTTATATGCAGTCACCGTTTCCAATCATCCGCTTTAAACGCAACATCTCTTAGGTGACATTATTCCTGAGAAAAGGGATTGCATTAAAGCCTATCAAGGAAAAGTGGAAGGTTTAAAACCTCCTTTGAGAAGGAGTAGATTTGCAACCCTCCTTGTAGTCGTAGGTCATAAGGATTGAACGAACGTCAGATATTTGGAAATGGGTAGTTCTCTAAATTTCCATATTTCTGTATTTAACATCCCTTTGTGTGTGTGTGTGTGTATGTCTGTATATATATATATATATATATATATATATATATATATATATATATATATATATATATATATATATATATATATATATATATATATATATATATATATCACATACATACATATACCAAAGGCACTTCCCCCAATTTTGGGGGGTAGCCGACAACAACAAGAAACAAAACAAAAAGGGGACCTCTACTCTCTACGTTCCTCCAGCCTAACCAGGGACTCAGCCGAGTTCAGCTGGTACTGCTAGGGTGCCACAGCCCAACCTCCCACATTTCCACCACAGATGAAGCTTCATACTGCTGAGTCCCCTACTGCTGCTACCTCCGCGGTCATCTAAGGCACCGGAGGAAGCAGCAGGGCCTACCGGAACTGCGTCACAATCGCTCGCCATTCATTCCTATTTCTAGCACGCTCTCTTGCCTCTCTCACATCTATCCTCCTATCACCCAGAGCTTTCTTCACACCATCCATCCACCCAAACCTTGGCCTTCCTCTTGTACTTCTCCCATCAACTCTTGCATTCATCACCTTCTTCAGCAGACAGCCATTTTCCATTCTCTCAACATGGCCAAACCACCTCAACACATTCATATCCACTCTAGCCACTAACTCATTTCTTACACCCGTTCTCACCCTCACCACTTCGTTCCTAACCCTATCTACTCGAGATACACCAGCCATACTCCTCAGACACTTCATCTCAAACACATTCAATTTCTGTCTCTCCATCACTTTCATTCCCCACAACTCCGATCCATACATCACAGTTGGTACAATCACTTTCTCATACAGAACTCTCTTTACATTCATGCCCAATCCTCTATTTTTTACTACTCCCTTAACTGCCCCCAACACTTTGCAACCTTCATTCACTCTCTGACGTACATCTGCTTCCACTCCACCATTTGCTGCAACAACACACCCCAAGTACTTAAACTGATCCACCTCCTCAAGTAACTCTCCATTCAACATGACATTCAACCTTGCACCACCTTCCCTTCTCGTACATCTCATAACCTTACTCTTACCCACATTAACTCTCAACTTCCTTCTCTCACACACCCTTCCAAATTCTATCACTAGTCGGTCAAGCTTCTCTTCTGTGTCTGCTACCAGTACAGTATCATCCGCAAACAACAACTGATTTACCTCCCATTCATGATCATTCTCGCCTACCAGTTTTAATCCTCATCCAAGCACTCTAGCATTCACCTCTCTCACCACTCCATCAACATACAAGTTAAACAACCACGGCGACATCACACATCCCTGTCTCAGCCCCACTCTCACCGGAAACCAATCGCTCACCTCATTTCCTATTCTAACACATGCTTTACTACCTGTGTAGAAACTTTTCACTGCTTGCAACAACCTTCCACCAACTCCATATAACCTCATCACATTCCACATTGCTTCCCTATCAACTCTATCATATGCTTTCTCCAGATCCATAAACGCAACATACACCTCCTTACCTTTTGCTAAATATTTCTCGCATATCTGCCTAACTGTAAAAATCTGATTCATACAACCCCTACCTCTTCTAAAACCACCCTGTACTTCCAAGATTGCATTCTCTGTTTTATCCTTAATCCTATTAATCAGTATTCTACCATACACTTTTCCAACTACACTCAACAAACTAATACCTCTTGAATTACAACACTCATGCACATCTCCCTTACCCTTATATAGTGGTACAATACATGCACAGACCCAATCTACTGGTACCATTGACAACACAAAACACACATTAAACAATCTCACCAACCATTCAAGTACAGTCACACCCCCTTCCTTCAACATCTCAGCTTTCACACCATCCATACCCGATGCTTTTCCTTCTCTCGTTTCATCTAGTGCTCTCCTCACTTCCTCTATTGTAATCTCTCTCTCATTCTCATCTCCCATCACTGGCACCTCAACACCTGGAACCGCAATTATATCTGCCTCCCTATCATCCTCAACATTCAGCAAACTTTCAAAATATTCCGCCCACCTTTTCCTTGCCTCCTCTCCTTTTAACAACCTTCCATTTCCATCTTTCACTGTCTCTTCAATTCTTGTGCCGGCCTTTCTTACTCTCTTCACTTCTTTCCAAAACTTCTTCTTATTCTCTTCATATGACTGACCCAGTCCCTGACCCCACCTCAGGTCAGCTGCCCTCTTTGCCTCACGTACCTTGCGCTTTACTTCCACCTTTTGCTCTCTATATTTTTCATACTTCTCTATACTATTACTCTGCAGCCATTCTTCAAAAGCCCTCTTTTTCTCTTCCACTTTTACCTTCACTCCTTCATTCCACCATTCACTGCCCTTCCTCATGCTGCCTCCAACAACCTTCTTGCCACATACATCACTTGTGTGTGTGTATGTGTGTATAGTCTATATAACCTACAGTATATATAATGTAATTTTTATACAATATATATATATATATACATATATGTGTGTGTGTGTGTGTGTGTGTGTGTGTGTATAATTTTATTTACCCCTGCAAAAATAGACGAATATCATGAGTTACGAACTATGTATGCGAATACATTTTTAGTACGTGATAAACATTTTCAATTGGTTTAAAAATTGAATGAAATCCAAAACAAGTAAAAAGTGTGTTATTCCTTAAACCCCTAAACAACTTAATTCATTCCTCTTATCTAATATTCCATTCACATTTCTCATTTTTTCACACGTTTCCCATGAATGGCAGAGCAAGCAAGATCACAATAGCACCCTGTAATTGTCCTGTTGTTTTACCACCAAGGGATTACACGTTGAGAATGGAGCTGAAATCGATATTAGGAAGTTGCCTAGACACACATGCTTCAATATATACAAAAGCTCGGCCGGGCAGACCTGTTGAATGTACTTGTAACCAACGGTTGAATTTTTTTTATTTTTTTTTTATTATTATTCTGCTTAGTTTCATGAACTCCATTTGGCTCTGTTAAATGAAATGTATTGCTGTATGTTATAGGGCTGTTTAGAAGTCTTTTTAAATTTTTCATATAGGCCTATTTTTTTTTTTAATGACCACACTTTACTTTAGAGTATTCAACATTGCCATAGCAAGTCGATGATCGTATTGATTGCAGAATATGATAACGTCCCTGACTGGGGTTCGAGTCCCGCTCAAACTCGTGAGTTCCTTTGGTCGCTTCAATCTCACCATCCTTGTGAGCTAAAGATGGGGTGTTTGAAGGAGCCTATAGATCTATCTCCTGAGTCATCAGAAGCCATTGCCTGGCCCTCCTTGTTCTTAGCTTGGGTGGAGAGGGGCCTGGGCGTTGATCATATTTATATATGGTTAGATGGGGGATATGGAGGATTGGAGGAGCCTATAGGTCTATCCCCTGAATCATCAGCAGCCATTGCCTGGCCCTCCTTGTTCCTAGCTTGGGTGGAGAGGGGCCTGGGCGTTGATTATATATATATATATATATATATATATATATATATATATATATATATATATATATATATATATATATATATGTGGCCAGTTTCTAGAGCATTATCCTGCTTGCTAGGGCAATGCCACTGTCCCTTGCCTCTGCCATTCATGAGCGGCCCTTAAACCTTTAAACTTTAATGCATTCATACAATTGCTCTCCTTATTTGGTGCATGAAAGAGCAAATTCCCAAAGGAATTGGAACCACAATCCAAGAGATTTATTACCAAAAGGTAAACACGTCTTGAACAGTAAACGAAGCATTGATGAATAAAAAATGTGACCCTGTAGATCAGTGGTTCCTAAACTATCTTACCTGACGCCCCCTTTTTGCTTCCAGCAGACCCGTACGCCCCCACCCCTCTCTATTTTTTATATGAAATGATTCTTACATTTATTTCTTAGCATTGTACGGGAAAACAGATTTCTGTTTGTATTACATTTTAATAATGAAAGCCACTCAAACAAATAATAGTATATTCCAGTACAGTAACTAAAAACGAAACAGTTGGTACAAAGTGAGCGAAAAAAAGTTTGAACATTAGCAAATTTTATTATTCTATTAAACAAGTAATTTCAAGCAGATGACTTCATGCCCCCATTGTATCGTCCTCACGCCCCCCCCCCCCCTAGTGGGGCGCGCCCCCCAGTTTGGGAACCACTGCTTTAGATTATCAAAAGTACAGTAGTTCGGAATGGGGATACCTTAACGTGATTAAAGGGTTTGTGTAGCGCCATGATCCGCAAAGCTGTATATACTACTCAGAGCCACCCATACTAGGTTGGTTTTCTGTTAGCTATCAGACTAGAGTATCCCACAGTATTCCACAGTAGCCAGTGTAGAGATGAAAATGGCCAAACACTAGACATGACTAAGAACATGTTTGAGAGCTTTGTCCTTCACTGGACTAAAACGGGTGCATTTGTTGTATATACATAAACCATTAAGTTTAAACAATAGGTGCATAGTATATGTTTACCAGGTTTATATGATGGAAGCCTCTGATTTAAACCACAGGTCTAACAAAGAGAAAATCTAATGCAAATGTAAGAAAATACAAAGAACCTTAGCAGAAAGAAAGTGATAACATGCTGGACTCAGGGTAGCCAACCGTAACCAACCTATCCAGGTACGAGAGAGAGCCCCCCCCCCCCCCCTCTCCCTTAAACCGACCTTCCTGTTACCACCCCGGGTGGGACCCTTTCCAATCCTTACTTCACAGACACCGTTGGTGGATCAATGCTGCTATGTTTTGAGCATTACACAGCATATTAGAATAAGCGTAGTAGGTAAGCAGTTCCTAGTAATGTAGTTTCTTTGCAGTAAATGTCATGTCAGTATCAGTATATTTTTAGGTGTAGTATATATATAATTTTGACTATTTATAAAAAAAATTGCCAGATATGGCTGTTTGGCATAAACATTTTTAATTGTGTTTAATTGCAGAGGCCTGTTCATTACCGAGGCATGTATGGATATTGATTTACACATTATTATACAAGGAAAAATTACTATATTTTTTCATAACATATTTAGAAAGATAACATGCATGATAATTTTCCATAATGATTGAACAGAGGTAAAAACTCATTTTTTTCCCTGCATCTTTGCCTTGAAAACAAGAAAATAGTTTTCCTTTCTGCTCTGATTTCAGCTATTTAAGGAACGCCTTAGAACTGATATATAGGACACTAGGCCATTAGTCAAGGTTCAGCTTACCTTTGTTCCTCCACTCTCTAGACCTAGGATTCGACTTGACCTCCATTCTTAGCTTTAAATTTCAGTGTAGATGATGGGTTTCTTGTCCCCCAGTTTCACATCGGTACTGCATGGCCTCCCCGGTCTTGGTATCCTGCCATATGGTCCAAGTACCATTATGAATTTATAAATCTGAAATAAACTTTTCCTGGTGTAGTTTTAT
>NC_090760.1:13093111-13100611 GCF_036898095.1 Palaemon carinicauda | reverse complement strand
CTCTCTCTCTCTCTCTCTCTCTCTCAATATCACTGCAGTTTCTATGCCTGTCGACATGTGGGTGTCATTATCATCATGCGACATTTTTTTTTCTCTTGACTGAAAGTCTCTTTTGCTGTGTTATGCTACTGTTTTTTTTTTTAATTTTACTAATTTATCTTTATTTTGGAATATAGTCCACTTTTAAATTTCCATTTTTATTCAATTTTTATTCTATTTTGGCCTTAGATATCTTCGGTTATATTATGTATTCAATTCTTTAAGGTGTACTTTGATTTACAGACGATAAACATTTGGTAACAATTCATTTGTTTTTTCGTGGAAACGAATTGCTTTTATTTTTTTTTTTTCTGAAAATATATTTTATTCCGTTTTCCTTGTATTGAATAGTTACAAATTCAGAGTAATATTTACTAATATGGGACTTACTTATGCTAGGCTTAGCTGAAATATATATATATATATATATATATATATATATATATATATATATATATATATATACTGTATATATATACAGTATATATATATATATATATATATATATATATATATATATGTATGTATATATATATACTGTATATATATATATATACAGTATATATATATATATATATATATATATATATATATATATATATATATACAGTGTGTGTATATATATATATGTATGTATATATGTATACAGTATATATGTATATATATATATATATATATATATATATATATATATATATATATATATATATGTATATATGTATATATATACTTTATAAGTATATATATATATATATATATATATATATATATATATATATATATATATATATATATATGTATATATGTATATATATACTTTATAAGTATATATATATATATATATATATATATATATACTGTGTATATATATAGTATATATATGGTATATATATACTGTGTATATATATGTATATATATATAGTGTGTATATATATGTATATATATATACAGTATATGTGTGTATGTGTATATATGGGCTCTTCCTGAGCTTTATCCCTTGTTAAAATTTGGTTAAAATCCGACAAGCAGTTTCGACGTTTTCCTGCTTACAGAGAAACAAACAGATAAATAAATAATTAAATAAACGCAAGTAATTTCCTAAGGAGGTATCAAGAAATGCTTCCATTTCTTTTTGAAAGTCTTTGTCATCCGGTCCAATTTCAAATGGGAGCTCGTAATACAATCTTGGGCCTGCCTATTTAAAAGCTCTAGAGCTCATTGTCGAGTATATCTTGGTTCCAATGACTTGAAACTATCTGTATCTACAGTGTGTCCCAAAACAATGTAAACACTCTTTGACTTTGAATAGCTAATTTGAGCAGAACGGCAACCAGTTCATCTTTTTTTTTTCTTTTTTTTTTTTTTGAACATTCTCAAATTGCCCCTTGTATCCTTACTTTTTCATTGTGAACTCTCAGAATCTTTAAATGTGCATTTTTTCTCTCCTGTGAGTCTGTTTTCCACGTTAATATCAATAAATTGAACAAGTTGTAACAATCCAAAGCGTGTATACATATTTTGGGACACCCTGTATTTTTTTTATAATCTCGTGTCGACATGATTTCCTGTAAGAAATGTAGAAAAACTCTTTTTAAATACTTTGGACATCCAGTTCTGATGACTTGAATCGTTAAACATGTCATTAAAAGGATTAGGCCTATAGCTTTGAAACACAGCTAGTGTAGCCTAATATAGTTACAATAGTTAATTATAGCAATATCATAGTTAATCTCAAGGATATTAACAGAATAATCTATACTCTTTAAAAAAAAAGTTTCTAATATGATATCCACCGACTCAAATAAAATTATTTGTTTCACAACGAGAAAGAAATTAAGATCCAACTTCGATTGCCTGTTTATCGGGAATTTACCCGTTAATGAAACAAGTCGGTGATATAAAAATTAAATATTACTTCTTTACTTCTAATAGACCTATAGATTTTTGTATAAGCAGGACTAGCGACTAGAGTAGGATTATAGCCAACCCTATAACCTAATTTAAAGAAAGTTTGCATCAGTTTTTTTTTATTTATTTATTTAATTGTTTTCTGTTTGGGGTAACGATGAACTAAAAAAGTATTGTCTTCCAAAGGTTGGTATTAACCAATTGTTTCATTCCCATTGCCCTAGGCCTAGATGTAGCTTCCATGGAAACTGACGTTTCTCATTTCTCCAAATATAAATAAAGCCAGTACTTTTACAAACAGCCTGCATAGATTGATTGGCGTTATTTTATTTGTATAGATTAAGATTTGGCTCGTGCGCAATGGCAGATTCATGTTTAGCATGGATTATTATTGTTATTATTATTATTACTTGCTAAACTACAACCCTAGTTGGAAAAGCAGGATGTTATAAGCCCAAGGGCTCCAACAGGGAAAATAGCCCAGTGAAGAAAGGGAACAAGGAAAAATAAAATATCTCAAGAACAGTAACAACATTAGAATAAATATTGCCTAAATAAACTATAAAAGCATTAACAAAACAATAGAAATAAGAATAGTGTGGCCGAGTGTACCCATAAGCAAGAGAACTCTAACCCAAGACAGTGGAAGACAATGGTACAGAGGCTATGGCACTACCCAAGACTAGAGAACGATGGTTTGATTTTGGAGTGTCCTCCTAGAAGAGCTGCTTACCATAGCTAAAGAGTCTCTTTTACACTTGCCAAGAGGAAAGTGGTCACTGAACAATTACAGTGCAGTAATCCCTTGGGTGAAGAAGAATTGTTTGGTAATCTTAGTATTGTCAGGTGTATGAGGACAGAGGAGAATCTGTAAAGAATAGGCCAGACTATTCGCTGTATGTGTAGGCAAAGGGAAAGTGAACCGTAACCAGAGAGAGGGATCCTATGTAGTACTGTCATGCCAGTCAAAGGATCGAATAACTCTCTAGTATCTCAATTTGTTTAGTCTCCCAATCTTGATTATGAAGACGAATGCATTTCCTTCAGAATTGTCAATATCATAATCTTTGCTTATTTTTTTTATTTGATTCATGTTTTATTTTGTTCGTTCGTTCCGTTATATGATGTAGAACAATGACAAACATCGGAGGTAGATTGTCATTCCAAGGAAATTATTAAGCTTAATCAAATTCAGCAAGATTCGCTGATATTTGTAGTTTCTCATGAACTAAACAACTCTGAAGCTCACATAATTACTTTTTTAGTTCGACTAAAATAACGCTTCTTTTGTCATTAGAATAATCCCATCACCTGATTTTGTTATTATTATTATTATTATTGTTGTTGTTGTTGTTACTATTATTATTATTATTATTATTATTATTATTGTTGTTGTTTTTATTACTATTATTATTATTATTATTATTAATAATATTGTTGTTATTACTATTATTATTAGTATTATTATTATCATCGTTATTATTGTTATTAATATTATTGTTGTTGTTATTATTATTATTATTATTATTATTATTATTATTATTATCATCATCATCTAAGCTGCAACCTTAGTTGGAAAAGCAGGATGCTATCAGCCCAAGGGCTCCAACAGGGAAAAATACCCTAGCGAGGAAAGGAAAATAGGGCAATTAAACTATATTATAAGTAATGAACACTTAAAATAGAATATTTTACGAAAAGTAACAATATTAAATTAGAAATTTCATATATAACTATAAAAAGAGACTGATGTTAGCCTTTTCAACATAAAAACATTCGCTGCAAGTTTGAACATTTAAAGTTCTGCCTATTCAACTTCAGGGCTTTGTCGATTCACTTATGTTGTTGGGACTTTACATCAACTGACCTGCATTTTAGAGGACTAACCATCTGTTTAGTGTGCTACTTTTATAAGCACACATTGAGTATGTGTTGTTTAAGATGTTAAGTCTTGAAAATGAAGTTCATCTTAGTAACTTTAAAAGTATTTATTCTCTAAAAAAACAGTGTTAAACATCTCCATCACAGGAGTGGAGCTGGTTTGGTCGGATGACCAATTCAGGTGAAGTATAGATATGAACTGCTCAAATTATCGATATCACAGATATCGTATGCTTAAACACAATATGGAAACTTTACATTCTTTCTCGGAAGACACCTGCATCCGGTGACGACACAATCTTTCACACACTATGCATTGGTGTTGACGTTTCAGAAAAATGTTACATTGCCGAGGCTGCAAAGTACATCCTGTTTATGATTTTATATGACTACAGCAAATCTCACGCTAGCATCTTCAACCACAATGACATATTACGTCATGTGTTTTAAACATGTAATAACTAACTATTTCATTTATTACACAAACAGTATATTACCTGTCAGTTATGATGAAAGAGAATGCATTGCTTCTATGCAGTTAGTAATGCATCGTGTCATCTTGATAGACATTTTCTCATATTTACCCCACGCTTTAGAAGTAGGGTAGGATAATTATTCAGTCAAACAGTCATTACATTACCTTGTGATATTTTTAGGATTGTTTTGACTTGCAAGTGTATAATTAGTTATGCATTTCTCATGATGATTAACAAGTGTCATCTCTACACTTTCTTTGACCATCAATAAGGCGAAGCTATAATGGAAGTGTCATGGTTATGAATTGAATACAAAATAAAGTTTGGATCTCTCTCTCTCTCTCTCTCTCTCTCTCTCTCTCTCTCTCTCTCTCTCTCTCTCTCTCTCTCTCTCTCTCTCAAGCAATTTTAGACAACACACACAGCTTGAAGGCTAAGATCCCACGTTCGTGTCTTGTGCCGACCAAGGGGAAGAAATTGGTATATTCCCAGATATTGAGAATGCCTGTTTACTAAACAGCTAATTATAATACTTTGCTGTTATTTGACTGTTGTGAGTAGCAGCTAGGATGGAGAGAGAATAAAACAGACGTAATATATCCATCATAACACTTGCATATTATCAAAAGGAGGAGGGGGGGCAGTTTCTCCACGAGGTAATCTTCAACGTATGGGAGTGAAACTATTCAAGATCTCTCTCTCTCTCTCTCTCTCTCTCTCTCTCTCTCTCTCTCTCTCTCTCAAGTGGGCTTTGATATCCCTAGCCTCATCTTTGAAAAAATTCCAAGAAATCAAACCGACCACCAGTTTACAACCACGATTTATGATCCATCTACAGTCTACTACAAGTTTACGCAATTCTCTTATCTAAAACCTCGGATATTTGACCAGATATTGACTCTTACTAAAGCGAATTTTATTACAAACAATGACCCAAAAAGTTCGAGGGTTTCGATTTACCTCCAGCATACCTTTGTTTTTATTGTCTTTATTCACTGACCTCAGTCGAGCTGATACCTTTGTTTTTGTTGTCTTTATTCACTGACCTCAGTCGAGCTGATACCTTTGTTTTTGTTGTCTTTACTCACTGACCTCACTCGAGCTGATACCTTTGTTTTTGTTGTCTTTATTCACTGACCTCAGTTGAGTTGATACTTTTGGTTTTGTTGTCTTTATTCACTGACCTCACTCGAGATGATACCTTTGTTTTTGTTCTCTTTATCCACTGACCACAGTCGAGGTAATACCTTTTGTTTTAGTTGTCTTTATTCACTGACCTCACTCGAGCTGATACCTTTGATTTAGTTGTCTTTATTCACTGACCTCAGTTGAGTTGATACTTTTGGTTTTGTTGTCTTTATTCACTGACCTCACTCGAGATGATACCTTTGTTTTTGTTCTCTTTATCCACTGACCACAGTCGAGGTAATACCTTTTGTTTTAGTTGTCTTTATTCACTGACCTCACTCGAGCTGATACCTTTGATTTAGTTGTCTTTATTCACTGACCGTAGTCGAGATAATACCTTTGTTTTTGTTGTCCTTATTCACTGACCTCAGTTGAGCTGATACCTTGGTTTTTGTCGTCTTTATTTACTGACGTTAGTTGAGCTGATGCCTTTGTTTTTGTTGTCTTCATTCATTGACCTCAGTTGAGATGATGCCTTTGGTTTTGTGTCTTCATTCCCTGACCTCAGTTGAGCTGATACCTTGGTTTTTGTTTTCTTTATTCACCGACCTCAGTCAAGCTGATACCTTTGTTTTTGTTTTCTTTGTTCACTGACCTCAGTTGAGCTGATACCTTTGTTTTTGTTGCCTTTATTCACCGACCTCAGTCAAGCTGATACCATTGTTTTTGTTTTCTTTGTTCACTGACCTCAGTTGAGCTGATACCTTTGTTTTTGTTGCCTTTATTCACCGACCTCAGTCAAGCTGATACCATTGTTTTTCTTTTCTTTGTTCACTGACCTCAGTTGAGCTGATACCTTTGTTTTTGTTTTCTTTATTCACCGACCTCAGTCAAGCTGATACCTTTGTTTTTGTTTTCTTTGTTCACTGACCTCAGTTGAGCTGATACCTTTGTTTTTGTTGCCTTTATTCACTGACCTCAGTCAAGCTGATACCTTTGTTTTTGTTGTCTTTATTCACTGACCTCTCTCGAGTTGATACCTTTGTTTTTGTTGTCTTTATTCACTGACCTCAGTCGAGCTGATACCTTGGTTTTTGTTGTCTTTATTTACTGACGTCAGTTGAGCTGATGCCTTTGTTTTTGTTGTCTTCATTCATTGACCTCAGTTGAGATGATGCCTTTGGTTTTGTGTCTTCATTCCCTGACCTCAGTTGAGCTGATACCTTGGTTTTTGTTTTCTTTGTTCACTGACCTCAGTTGAGCTGATACCTTTGTTTTTGTTGCCTTTATTCACTGACCTCAGTCAAGCTGATACCTTTGTTTTTGTTGCCTTTATTCACTGACCTCACTCGAGTTGATACCTTTGTTTTTGTTGTCTTTATTCACTGACCCCAGTCGAGCTGATACTTTTGTTTTTGTTGTCTTCATTCACTTACCTCAGTCGACCTGGTACCTTTGTTTTTGTTGTCTTTATTCACTGACCTCAGTCGAGCTGATAACCTTTGTATTTGTTGTCTTTATTCACTGACTTCAGCCGAGCTGATACCATTGTTTATATTGTCTTTATTCACTGACCTCACTTGACCTGATACTACCTTTGTTTATGTTGTCTTCATTCACTGACCTCAGTCGAGTTGATACCGTTGTTTTTGTTGTCTTTATTCACTGACCTCAGTCGAGTTGATACCTTTGTTTTTGTTGTCTTTATTCTCTGACCTCATTCGAGTTGTCTCTACGTAAACCAGCTCGTAGCTAAACATTGTTGAACATTGGCCCTGTTCTTTGCTAAAGCATTGGGGGAAAAAGACGAGGTAATTGCCTATTAAAGTTTTTATTATCTTTTTTTTTTCCAAGTGATAAGTGCCTCTCATTAATAGCAGTCCATCATGAGTGGTTAGCGCCGTCAGTTTCGCGTTTTAGCCCGTTTGTAAACCTCTGGTTCCGCTTCCTTCCTTTCATCGTGTCCAACCTCTTTGAAAGTTTACTTACACTTCAGTTATGAATGGCCTCCCATCCCCATCGCAGGACCATATGGTCCAAATTTCATAAATTTATTTATCCAACCAGC
>NC_090760.1:13078111-13080611 GCF_036898095.1 Palaemon carinicauda | reverse complement strand
ACACTTATGTATATATATACAGTATATACAGTATATAAGTATATGTATGTATTTATGTATGTATATATATATATCCTATATTCTATATTTTCATGTGTAACTTATTTATATATGTTATACTTATTCTTATTTTAGCGGTGTTTATATCTGTATCAGTTTTATAGTAATTTTATCTTTATCATAATTGTATCTTTATTTTATAGTAATTTCATCTTTATTTTATCGTAATTTTATCTTTATTGTATCATAATCTTATCTTTATTATTATCTACACCATTTTAGTCGCACTAAACATAATTGTTTGTATATGCAGTATATCCCAACCGTATTTTTACCATATAATCTTATTTTTTGGTCCATATCTTATTTGGCCTTAATTTTATCCCATTTTGATTAATCATATTTGTACTGATTTTTTATTTATTTTTAGTTATATAAATGTCTAACTCTTGTGTCTAAAGTATTATTATCTTGTATATCCTTATTTTGTTTTGATTTCTTTTATTTTTTTTTCATAATCTCTTCTTTTATCTTATCTTATTTGCCATTTCTTTATCTTTTAATGTTTATCCATTTTAATCTTGATTTTTTATTGTCTTATTTGTTATAATCTTAATCCTTATTTTGTACCTCATCCTTATTTAATTTATTTTTCAACATATTAATCCTTATTTTTGCAATTCATTTTTTTATCTTGAACGTATTTTTCATCATATCAAACATTGGTTTTTATCATATTACTTTTTAAGCTTATTTTTTCTTATCCTTACTTGATTTTATATGTATTTTTCCTCATCTTCATACTTATTTCCATATCTTTTTTTCCCTTAATCGTATTTTCGCTCATATTAATCCTTGTTTTCTTTATCATTATCCATTACCTTATTTTTCCCGTATTTTTATCTTCATAATCGATTTTTTCATACATCATCCCATCTCTTTAAATAAAATTATCATCAGCTTAATCCGTATTTTATCTTTCGCATTTTATCCTAAACGTATTTTTCATCCTCTTGAAACATCCTGAGTTAATCTTATTCGTTTTTCATCATCTTGAAACCTCCTTAATTTATCTTATCCGTGGTTTTGATCATCCTGAAACATCCTTATTTCATCTTATCCTTATTTTTCCTCATCTTGAAACATCTTTTTTTTATCTTATCCGTATTTTTCATTATCTTGAAACATCCTTATTTCCTCTTATCCGTATTTTTCATCATCTTGAAACATCCGTATTTTTCACCACCTTGAAAAATTATTCTTTTATCTTATCCGTATTTTTTCTTCATCATGAAGCATCCGTATTTTTCATCATCTTGAAACCCGTATTTTTCACCACCTTGAAAAATTATTCCTTCATCTTATCCGTATTTTTCACCACCTTAAAACTTATTTATATCTCATAATTACCTATCTATATTATTTATCAAAACAATCCTTATTTTATCAACCGACTAACCCTTATTTATGTGTACCCCAGATACTCCTATGCAGCGGCCAAAAACCTTTGCCATAGAGTTCGATGCCCCGGGAGCCGTCTACTTCTCCACCCAGACCATTACAGGAAACGTCGTTCTTAACGTAGAGGAACCAATCAATCTAAAAGGTACGTCTCTCTCTCTCTCTCTCTCTCTCTCTCTCTCTCTCTCTCTCTCTCTCTCTCTCTCTCTCTCTCTCGTATATCAGCAGAACCCACCTGGGTTGAAAGGGCTCGTTCCCCTAGAGTTGATTTATGTGATTTCTCGAAATGCGAGATGAAAAGCA
Source organism: Palaemon carinicauda (assembly GCF_036898095.1). Classification (NCBI taxonomy): domain Eukaryota; kingdom Metazoa; phylum Arthropoda; class Malacostraca; order Decapoda; family Palaemonidae; genus Palaemon; species Palaemon carinicauda. The sequence continues at coordinate 13,078,847 of NC_090760.1, read as the reverse complement.
ATTGTATGTTTATGGTCGCCGGCTTGTCCTCTTAAAATGTTTAAAGGGGAAATAAGAATCTTGTCTCCTAAGGCACTTTAAATTACAAAATCTTTGTTGATATATTAAAAGCGAAAGTATTTTTAAATGTTATTTTCAAGAGTGAATTAGTGCAAAAAGCTATTTAGGGAATCTGCAGAGTTAATGTTTGTCATTTTCAAGAGTGAATTAGTGCAAATAGCTATTTCAGGAATCTGCAAAGTTAATGTTTACTATGTTATTTTTATGAGTGAATTAGTGCAAATAGCTATTTGGAGTTTTTGCAAAGTAGATGTTTACTAATCTTTCTACCTTCTGATTTCAAAGATCTGATTTGCCAATTGTTTTTAAACACTTTAAATCACAGAATGCGCATTGATAAATTAAAAGCGTATTTTTAATTATTATTTTCAGTAATGAATAGATTCAAATAGTTATTTGGGGTCTCTGTAAAATTAATGTTTACTAATTTGTCTTTCTTCTTTCTTCTGATTTCAAAGATCGGATTTACCTGTCGTCTTAAAACACTTCAAATAACAAAATCTTTGTTGATATATTAAAAGCGGAAGTATTTTTTAATGTTATTTTCGAGAGTGAATTAGTGCAATTAGTTATTTATGGGTCTGCAAAGTTAATGTTTACTAATCTTAATACTATCTGATTTCAATGTGTATACAGTATATCCCAACCGTATTTTTATCATATAATCTTATTCTTT